>NC_053113.1:16589927-16785417 GCF_010015445.1 Perca fluviatilis | reverse complement strand
TGCCGTGTTACGTATCATTGCTGTGGTACTCAGGGAAGGCTAGACAGATATCAGCAGATACCCTACACCCACTAAACTTGGAGTTTGAGTTGCTTCCCATCTGGCTGTAGATTCAGGGTTCCAAGGGGCTAGTCGGAACATTTATAAGAGATCTTTTATTCCCCATGCGATACATGAACTTAACTTTAAAATGTTAAATGTGTTAATTGTAGATCGACACCTACCTTATCTTAACTGCTTCTGCACTGTTTTCCATTCCTGTTGTTGCATGTTGATGGTATTAGAGTTGTACTCGTTAACTGTGTGTATTTTAATGTAATTTTATATTGGTGCTATTGATGTCGGAGAAGTCAAAGACAAATTTCCACTGAGGTGGACAATAAAGTTTAATCAAATCAAATCAAATCAACAGAAACATCCACAACCACAAACAGTACCCCCTCTCCTCAAGGGACGGATCCCTGACGCCCCAACAAACAAAAAGTCAATCCCGGAAAAGGAGAGGGAACGGAAGGGGAAATATCAAAAAGATTCAAAAACAAAAGGTGTCTAGGGAACCAAAAACGACCCAAGAAGGACGGAGAGAGTGAGGGGGAGGCAGAGAGTCAACGGGAACTGGGGAAAGAGGGAACTTGGGGAACTGCTGACAGAGGGCACTACAGGGAAGAAAGGGGGCAGAAGGAACCACGGGGGGTGGGGGGGGGCGGGCCCCCTCCTCGGGGAAGGCCGCCCCGCAAATGTAGAATAAGTGAGGGGGGGAAGGGGGCGGAAAAATAAAGATGAGGGCAATGTGAAGGTGAGGGCAAGGTGAGGAAAGGATGACGGGGCTATGTGTAAACTGCAATAATATCATTCATGCATGATGGCGATTTCACTTCAATAAAGAAAAACTATACATGCTATTCTTGTTATGACCATCAAGGCATGGCAGCTGCTAAGCGTGCAAATTCAACTCATGTTTAGCACATGTTTAACTCAAAGATTCAAGGAAAAATATAAACGTTGGAGGCCATTAATCAGCACGCAAGTCCTTGAAATCCATTCTGCAGTAAGCATCATATAGCCATGGCAAAAAGAAAACAAGGCAGTTTAATTAATTTTGTTTTTACTACGGAAATTGTGTAGCGATGACATTAATAGCACAACCGATTCACTTGCTGCAAGCCCTGTTAGCACACCTGCCACCATGACGCCGCAAAGAAGAAGCTGAAAAAATAACTGAAGATGATCCTAATTCCTCTTGCTCCTCTCTCCCGTTAAATTGTAACAGCCAGCAGTGGAGATACTGGAAGAGTCCATATACATGGCTGTTAAGGATGGAAGCTTGAAGGTGCGCCTATGGTCTAATTGAACGGAGGAATTCTGGTATTCTTCGGTAGCCTGAGTAACTTTAACCGTTGTTCATGTGAAATCTCAAAGACAGCCTGATGCTTTGTTTATAGACTATTTGTGGTTGGCTGTTTGTTGTTGACCTATCTACTCTGTCGATAAAGTATAATAGGGTAAATCCTGTAGTGCATACACTTGTAGCTGTTGTGTATCTTTGGAAGTCATTGTAAGTCACAAGCGCATCTAAAAGTTGACTTCCTGCTGGAGGTTCCAATTTAGCAAGGTTAGCAGACATTATTTGCGAAAAGATGGTTGAAGACTCACAATAACCCTTGAGGGATTCTGTTATTGGTGTATCGTTCCTTTGTAGGTGAACGTGAACCAAAACTGGCTGTCCTTGTCTGCAGGGATGGAGAAGAAAGCATTAGGCCTACTGATATCAACCACAGAGAAATACTTTTTATCAGTTTGTAAATCATTGTATTGAACTCAATTGTTCCTCTTGTTCTTCTGGAAGGACATAATTATCAATATATCAGCTTCTCTTTGTTCTCCCCTGTAATCTTACAGATCTCCGACTCAATCTTATCTTACACTTACATTAACTGCCTCTTTCTTAATATTCCACTTTCATTAACCAAAACCCCCCAGTTTTTTAACATAATTCTTAATGGTTTCACAGCAACATCACCATATTTAATTTTCATAAAATAACATTTGAACCAGGTCAGTCTGATGTTTCATCAGAATTGAATTAACTCGCTCTGTTTCTTCACAGGGATCGGATTTATTTGTTCTGTTTCCCATCTTCACAAATGTCACTTATTTCTTTGGCGCAATGACGTGACCAAATGTGATAGTGGGGAACCATAGCAAAATCCAAAACCTTATAAAATTATCAAATTTTTTATTATTTTATTAAAAGTAAAATCATTTTAGATGCCTCACCGCTTAAAACAAGTGGTCCAACTCTTTTAGGATGACGGAGGTGATGCCCCGGAGACCAACAGTCAGTCCTCTCCTCTGTAACTTTCAACGAGGTAGAGGCTGGAGATTTTCTCCTCCAGGATGGTCAGTTACTGATGTCCGGCTCCAGACGCAAATCACGCATGCCAGCTGTTAATCATTTACCTTCTTTTTTTTCTTTCCTTTTTTCTCAGGACTGAGCCTTGTTTCTCCTACTTTTATCCTCAAATCTTTCTCCCATTCATTTTCTTATGCTCCGGAAGCAAGCATAGTTAAGGCTTCTAAATTGAAGGGAAATTTAAATTCTTATGCCATTTCTCTAGGTGTTTTATGACATTTTTGCCAAGTTTTTATACATGATTATTCTTGCCCTGGAGATTTCTTCCCTGGGCTGCTGTCCCTTCCACATACAGAGAAGCATTTCTAAAAATAGCCGCACACAGACACACTGCTCTTAACTGCTCTCGGTTACACACAGACTTGGGTGTGCACACTCTCACATGCGCACACGGCCATCCCACACCACACAGACACACACAGAAAACAGCTGTCCAACACACACATCAATCTAAGGAGACACACAAATAGTCTCACACAAACACTGACACATAATCAATATACACACGGCGTATTCAGTGAACAGCTAACATCATATACTCCAGTCCAGACCTGTCCGTCTTTATATCAGCAGAACTAATAGGCCTTTGTTTTGTAGCTACTTGAATCTGTCATTGTACAGTAGGGAGAGATAAAGCTTTTATGATAGTTTCGCAATGATTATGTTCTTAAGCACAAATAAATAACAAACACTTCCCAGATGATTTGTGCAGACCCTATCCCTATGGAGTTCTTTTTGTTTCTTTATAACCAAGCAAAAAAATTAAAAAAAAAGGTTTGTAAGCATTCTCTCACTGCACTCAAAAAGCTAGTTTTTCTTTTTTGCATCACACAATGTTTTCCTTTTGAATCAAAAAGTTTTGCTGTTAACCAAAACGTTTTTCTTGTGATTGAAAAAGTTTGCTTGCACATCAAAAAGTTTGGAGTGAAAAATAGCTTAGATTAGAGTTTCTATTGGTGGGTTTGACTGGCGTGCGGCAATAACCATTCAAGCACAGCAGCCAATATACATGGCTGCAGCTCTGGTAGGCGCCCAGTATCCTCACCTAAAGCTACACTTGACCTCCCCGGCCGTGGTTAGAGCTTTTGGGAGAATGTTTTATGAAGATATCCGACACATACGATGTGACCTTCTGCATGTTTAATTGTGCTAATAGACATCAGCGATGCACCCTGTCAGAAGTCTACCCTCCAGTTATTTCGGTGATTGAAATATTATTTGATGTTACGTTATACGTTAGCATTATTAGCATGTTAACTAGCTTATTAGCTTTGGAGCAAAACGCCAGCTAATGGGAGCCAAGTTAGCCACAGTTAGTAACGTAAACCGGCATGCACCAAAGTCAAAACGTAACTTAGACACACACATAGACAAGTGCTTAAATGTAGCATGGTAATACTGCTGAACAAAAGGTGTTTGTGTGAGGTTGGAAAATAAAGGTTAACCACATTATCTTTTACTGTCACTGGTTACAACCCTGTCAAAATTCTCCAACCAATAGAATGCCAGGTGTAGTGTTGACCAATGAAATGATCCCTACCTCGTTGAGAGTGCGTTTGCTATACTAGAACGTCCCGTTGCGCGCCGTCACGTTACTCTGTAGCGTCTTTTACCCGCCCAATGCTTTATTATTAGAATGTCAACAATGTATACAGAATGGTCGACACACTTTCACTGTACCCACCAGCAAACGGAGGAAAGGTTTTAGTGGGACATATCAAGTTACATCCACAATTACAAGGGTGAGTAACAAGAGCGAATTAAGCATAGCATATGACGCTATGTAGCCTAGCTTGAACGACGCTGAAGTTGTCTTCCGATTTGCAGATTCCGTACTTAAGAAACGATAGACGTGGGTCGTTCTGATTTCTGAGGAAGGAGAGGCCTGGGTCGAATTGAAAGTTAAGCAAAAGGTTTAATGAAACAACACAATGAACACGACAGTCAAAACACAAATGTTACACTGCAGCTGACAGCGGACTGATCTCATGTTTCTCCTTGCGGAGTTACAGAAGAACAGTCCTGAATCATTCTCCGGATTACACATTTATTCCTTTCTCTCAGGTTAAGGACACACCTCTGAATTTCAGGTTTACTACAGGTCACAGACTAAGGTTGATTATCATGTAGTGCCGAATCTACAGAGATACACATTTTCTTTGTTCTAATCAAGTCTGGCCTAGCAGGGAGTGGCTCCCCAAAAACAGATACAATAGATCTCCATGTGTGGAGATGAGGAGCTTTCTCCTGTATGCTAAATGTCAGACATGACCTAATGAATTCTTTTAGAAACTTGAGTAGGTGTGAGCCAGACCAATGCTGATTAGGTGTGGTGTGATGAAATCGGTATTGATTCAGTGTTCATTTAACTAAAAGTACATTTTTATCAGACATCACCAATGGTTTAACTTTTTATAACCTAACAGCGGTTAAGGGGAAATTTATGGGAAACTTAAATGAGACCAATCGAATGATCCCTACCTCGTTGAGAGTGCATTTGCTATACTAGAACGTCCGTTGCATGCGGCTACTCTGTAGCCGGGTTTATTTACCCCCGCCGTCCAATGCTTTATTATTAGAATGTCAACAATGTATACAGAATGGTCGACACACTTTCCCTGTACCCACCAGCAAACGGGAGAAAGGTTTTAGTGGGACATATCAAGTTACATCCACAATTACAAGGGTGAGTAACAAGAGCGAATTAAGCATAGCATATGACGCTATGTAGCCTAGCTTGAACGACGCTGAAGTTGGCTTCCGATTTGCAGATTCCGATTCGGCGGTTAAGGAGAAATTTATGGGAAACTTAAAGGTCCTATGACATGCTGCTTTTTGGATGCTTTTATATAGGCCTTAGTGGTCCCCTAATACTGTATCTGAAGTCTCTTTTCCCGAAATTCAGCCTTGATGCAGAATTACAGCCACTAGAGCCAGTCCCACAATGAGCTCTCCTTAGGATGTGCCATTTCTGTGTCTGTAGCTTTAAATGCTATTGAGGAGGAAAGAGGTGGAGGGTGGGGCTGTGTCCTTGACCAACTGCCATGCTTTGCTTGTTTGCAAGCCATGATGTCTCTCTCTTTCTCATGGACGGGCAAAATTTCTCTGGTGGGCAAAGCAGAGAAAGGGGAGGTAACCTTTCCCCTTATGACGACATAAAGGGAAGATTCCAGATTGGCTCATCTGAGCTTTCATTTTCTCAAAGGATACCCAGGGCTTGGTTTACACCTATCGCCATTTCTAACCACTGGGGGACCATAGGCAGGCTAGGGGAACTCATATCAATGTTAAAAAAAACTCATAAAGTGAAATTTTCATGCCATGGGACCTTTAAAGCTGAAGATAGCTTCCGATTCACAGCGTCCGATTCAGCAGGGAAACATAACTTACATTGCTGAGTGACTGATCCTCCGTTTTTTGAACCTCTGACTGTATTGAAAGCGTGTTAGTCATTAAGGTAAATTATTAATTATGTCTAAAACACACTTTTAGATTTGTGAAAGCTTTATTGTCTTTATGAGAACGCAATAAAGCAAGATTTCAGTTTTCTTTTTCAAATGTAGACCACATTAGACTAAAGATTCTTAAAAACACAGTTTCAAATTTCTGAAAACTTTATTCTATATGTGAAAATGCAATAAAGGGGGATTTCCCTGTTCTTTTCATATGTAGACCACATAAGACTCAGTCCAGATCCAAAACCACTATACCTAGACTTGTCAAATCTGGGCCAAATTATCACAGATTAGTGAAAGCAATATTCTATTTGTGAAAATGCCATAAAGAAAGAATTCCCTTATTCTGATGTGTCTGATGTGGTCTACTTATGAAAAAAACTATGAAATCCACCTCTATTGCACTTTCACAAATAGAATAAAGCTTTCACAAATCTTAAACTGTGTTTTTAAGAATCTTTAGCTGTAATGTAATGCGCTGTGTAGGAATATATTGCAGAAAATGTGTATGGAGCTCATTTGTGGCTTCATTCTCTGATCTTCCTGACTGCCTGTGAGAAGGAGCATCTAACCTGATAAGTTTGAAAGGGAATTGCCCTTCCTGAGTATTGAAAGGACTATCTGACCTACATGAAAGGGAGCACCGGGCCAGGAAAATAATTGAGCTAATTAAAAAGACACTCAGATCGGGGGGAGCAGAGAACGAAACCACTGTGTAAGATGTATTTTGCAAATAGCTGAAAGGTAAGATGCAGGTCATAGGATGATTTTGGCTCTCATCACTCCTAGCTCAGCGGAAAAGATAAGACACACAGATCAACATCATTAAACATATTGTAGATCTAATTTATAGATGTAAGACAGTAATGAACTGTTTGGCCTTGGAGTGGGAAGAATCAAAGTGTTTTATTTCATGACGCAACATCGCGGAAGTGGCCCGGAGAAGACCGGACAGCGGGGCCAAGATGACCTGGACCAATATCCAACCGGTAACAGCGCCACCGAAGATGGGCAGAGAAAAGGTATAAAATTGTGAGGGTTTGAGATAGCGGGCATCAGATGCTTGGCGGGACTGTCTGTTTGCTTACAGCTGTTAACAGTTTGTGATAATTTCTGTGAGATCAGGTTGGTCTGTGCACTGGACTCTGTGCACTAGAGCCCTCTAGTGGTTGTGTGTCATCCTGGGTGGAATTCACAGATATTTTGTCATCAGCACGTAAAATACTATTGTCTACAAAGTAAAGTTGATATTAAAATTTCAGGTACTTTGACTCACTTGTTGGCTGCCTGCTGTTTGTGTCTGTTTGTCAATGTGGGGGTTAACCTTGCAGTTTTGATCCTGTTGTGTGGGTTTTAAAGTGAAAACTAAAGGGGATACTCACTAGTAGCGAATGATTGATCCTTAGTTTGTCAGCAGAGTCTATGAGGAGCTGGCAGATGTCCTGTTTGCTAATTTGATCATGAAGGCCACTCTGTCCAGTTAGAGATACTGCAGGGAAGTGCCATCACAGCAGTGGTTGCCCTCTTCATTCTCAAACATGGGGATTTTTTAGACATCAATAAGTACATTAATAATGTTAAAATCCATCACAAAAAGTGCAAGCTCAGCTATGAGCACTAATATAATGTAATAAATAGCACCCCTTATTGAACTCTTACAGGCCAGTTGTTTCCTGAATAATAATGCAGCTGGTATTGATAATCTTGTGAATTGTTGTTTAAATGTAAGGTCTAATTACTTGACTTATTGCAAAAACTTAATGTTGGTAACATAAAACACAGTGAAAAACAATATTAATTTGAAACACGTTTCCTTGTTTTCTCAGCTGCGAAACAACTTTTCATTTTGACTTTAACTCAAAGATAATTTTCCTCTTTTTCCTCATAAAGGCAAAATGATTCCTAGTAATAAACATTCCGTGACCTGCTGATCCCAGGTTCCCCTGGTTTTATGCTTAGTTTGGACCGGTCCATGTTCCAGTTTTGAGGGAGCCAATTAATCCAAACAACCTATTTTTTGGAACAGACCAGTGATATACAGCAGCATCAACAATCATTCCATTGAAGTTGTAATTCTGGTCACCCGGATAGCTTTAAGTCTAATTTTAGTCAAAACTGAGCCAAAAGTAGAGTGAATATTGCATTTTTCAGGTGAACCAAATATACACTAATGTTGCCTGCGTCTGCTTGTGTGAATAGGGAATTGTTTGCCAACATGTTCATAAACTAATAGTGTCAGTCTTGTGTTGGCAGCTTATTTGCTACCCCCAAGTGGTCAGAAAAAGATGAATACATGCAGGTTTAACACAAATATACACAAGCAGACATTGAACTACACAATCCTTAAATGTAATGGTTTATTTAAAATGTGACTGAGAACATGTCTTCAAGCTGCAACGGAAATAAAATAAGTCACTTTAAGATTAACGGTTGTCTCAAAATACTTGAGCTGTATTGTGTCTGTAGGTTAAGATATATGGACTAAGTTTATCATTTTGTAAAATAATCTGTTACCTGCAGCACAGGGGTCATTTGTCTCAGCCTGATCACCTGAGTTGGTGAGGGTTTACATGCATATTATGAAATATATATTTGCTAAACTTTGATTTCCAACTGCATTGGGAGATGGGATTTGTAGATTCTCCAAGAGTCTGAGAGATTTTAGATGTTATCTAAAGAACACTTTTTACTTTTGTGACCGCATTTCCACACGAAGCTGAGCTGCACAACTTCTGGTCTTTGGATAAAACACATACGATAAATACACAGCAGAAAGATTAAACCGTGGAAAAAGTTCAACAAAAGACCAGTTTCAAACAGGACATTAACGTCACATTATTTAATTGTCCATCATGCATGTATTTCACTTCAGACACAGTAGTTACACAGCTGTAAGGGGTTGTGGCAGAATACTAACAAGGAAATACAAACAGACATGGTGTTCGTACATAATATGTATCTTCTGGACGACTGGAGGACCGACCACACGCTCTTCAAGCTGCAAAAGAAATGAAAAATAAAATTCATTGCGAAGACTTAAGCCTGTTCATACCAAAGATTTGACACCTGACAGTTTACACCAATGCTACTATATGAGACAGTGTATCCTCTTCATAGCAACGACTTTGTAGACCTACTTCCATTTGAACTTCCAGCTTTTTTTGTAGCTGTATATAATTTGTAGCATGAATGAGGATAGTTAATAATTTCCAGTAGTGATGAAATGGCAAAAACAAATTAAAAAAAAGCATTTTTTTTTCTAATTATTTTTTATTATTTGATAGAGCATCTGGAGAATAGCATGACATGGGGGGAGATAGAAGTGATGACATGCAGCAAATACTGTAGGCCACAGATTGGATTTGAACAACGGCCGCTGCTAAGGACTCAGCCTACATGGGGCACACGCTCTACCGGCTGAGCTAGAGGTCGTCCCACATAACATAACAGACAAGAGATCTCCCCTCTTTTGTCCATTTCTCCCGTCTAATCGGCAGTTCCATTGTTAGGGGAGATGGTGTCACATCTGATCAGCCAAACATTTTCGACCAGCTGACAGCTTGTAACTGACTTGACCAGCTGACTTCGCTACGAGCTAATTGGCTGTTCAAACAGGTGACGTGCCTTACGTTCTAAAACCAGCCAATGGCGACTTGACAAACCGATTCGCAGGCGACACCATCAGACTGCTGCAACGTTCTAAAATGTTTTTCCTCGCGCTACGTACTGTTTGGTGTGAGCGGCTTTACAGTCTACACTAGTTGTATGCTTCATTTGGTTTTAGGTTACAAAATTGGCACTTTTACAATCTTTTAAACAATTCCAATTTACATTTACATACGTCATAGTGCTTCTGTATGTTATTACAGTTCGTTACCTGCAACACAAGGGTGGATGTATTCTGTATCAGACTGGTCACCTTAAGGGGAAAAAAGTAGAAAATGAGTCAAACTTGCATCATATGTTCAATAGCCTATCATATTAACATACCATAAATGACTATTCTGATAACTGTTCAGGTTGTTGTACAACTACCACGGAGCAGTGTGTGCTGTGACTTCTGTGAATGAGGTTTAGAGAGAACTGATTTACTTGGCTGGTAGTAGTCGTAGATCTTGACCACGGCTGGCTTCAGGTTCTGCACTTGGTGCTCCTGTATGAGCTTCAGGCTGTGGTTGATGCCTATGTCCTTCGGTAACTGTTGGAAGAAAACAGACGACATGATCAGTAACTAATCTGGAGAGAATCATCTCTTGTTTGTCACTTTAAATCCCTCTCACCTCCCGTATGTACACCAGAACATGATCCTCCTTTTGTTCAACACGATCCACCAGCAGGGCACCTTTGAGCTGTGAGGAGACATTAATCAGCTGTTATCATGACAACAACAACTGACACAAATACTCAGTTTAAAGTTACTGTAATCACTCACCATGTTCAAAGACTCTGGGTCTGGGACAAATCCAGAGAGCATTTTGATATCCAGGATAACCATGTTTGTGCTGGACTCCTTTCCACTATATCTGTAATAAAAGTACCATAAAAATATGATGTCAATCTGGTGTTTTGGAAAGGCTCCATTTACTGTTTGTACCAAGTTGTAAACATTCCTCCCCTGTCCATCCACCAACAGTTACATAGTTCAAGCCGGTAGATGCAGAGGATCGTTTGCCAAAATCTTCAGTAATCTACAATGTGTGGATCTTCTTGTTGATTACTTACAGGGATGTTAGGTTCAGACTGAGTTTGGATCTTTTGCTGGTGCAGTCGGCCTCTGGTTTGACCTCAACACTGAGAGTGGTAACATCAGCAGGAGTTGGGATGTTATAGACAAGAGAAATCTAAACAAGGAAATGTTTAATATTGATCAAATTAAAAACAAAAAACAAAACATTATTTTTTGTGTCTGTGGTTTTGTTTTGTGTATGAGGTGTTTGGTTCTAATTGGAAAATGTATGGGTTGCACTGTTGTGTGCTGTGGTATGTTTTATTTGTTATTTGTTTTGTACAAAGTGGAGAATGTTGTGTGTGGACATTGGACTGGAAGCTGTGGAATTAATTACTGTTGTATTGGTGTCATGTAATTCTGTGTAGGATGGACCACTTAGATAGCCTAGAGCCTGGCTCAATTTTCATTTCCCTTCAGTACTAGTAGTATAGTGTTGGGTTTTCTCCAGACAAATTTTTGGCGGTCCAATCAGCAAACAGAGGGAGTGGCTGAGAACAATGACGTTGAGGTTGTGCGCTAGAATTGTAGTTCCGTAATGGTGGCGGAGAAAGATGCGAGCGAAGCAAAGCCACCGTTGTGGCTACACTGCCGAATACCCAGAAGTTAAAGCCCGAGCAAGAACAATCTTTGCTGAGTTTTGTTGGTGGCCATGATGTTGTGGCCCTCCTCCCCACGGGGATTGGGAACAATTTGATTTTCCAGTTCGCTTCGTTAGTGGTGAAAGAGTGGATAAGGCGAACGCTAGCGATGCTAAGCTGAAGTCACAACCAAACATTAGCGATTGGTTATTGCAGATCCAGAGTGGCTCTGGGCAGATCCAATAGTTTTAAACTTACCCGCCTTCAAGGAAGTTAACGCTTGTCAATGGAGAGTGGCCAGACTCTCTGTACTAATGAAATGTACGACAGTCTGGTAGGACCAGGCTATCACTTAGAGGCATGACACATGATTAAAAAAAACAATCAATCAATCATAAAAAGTCAAAAAGTTGGTTCAAATGTAATGTATGAAGCATCAGGATTGGTGGTTTATGTACATCTGACCACTGACCTGTACTGCAGCACATGCAGTGCCCTTCACCTCCAGGCTGTACTTTCCTGTCACGTCCTGCAGCTGCTTCTCCTGGTAGAGCAGTTTGTTGTTCTGATTCACATCAAACATCAGCTGGCCACTGGGAGACTGGACCGTCACTGTGCTTGAACCCTCTGGACTGAACACCAGAGTGGAGTAGAGAGCCAGAGCCTGAAGAGCCACCACGGTGTCCTAGAACACATAGAAAAGAAAATACCTAATACTTGCTTAAATTTATACAAATGTAAATGTTCTTTTGTTTACACCTGTAGCAGCTTTCATATGTAGGAGTTCACTTTTATCAATTTCAGGTCTCTTCAATTGTTGATTTTCATACAAGAATCAATTAAGAAAATGACCATTTAAGACATAATATAATGCACATTTAGTTTTATTTGTAGTTAATGGGCTAAAACAATGCTGTTCTTGGTATGGTTTAACTGACACTAAACTGTTGAGGTATCGGTCAATGTCGCTGTCCTGTGAGAACTATGCATGTCTAAATAATGTGAGTTTCAGTTTTAAAATAATTTGAAAGATAAACTGAAGGCTTTAGTATTTTTTGTAAGTGGATAAAATGATCCTTTACTTCTTAAGCTTAATACAACATCTAAAGAAACATTAAATTGAAGAAGCAGAAAAATGCATTGTCACAAACATGAAAATAGGGCTGTTTTTCTTGTGCCATGCCATTGTTTGGGCATAAGGTCAAGGCTAAGCCATACAATAACTTTGTTTCATCTTATTTGTCCCAGAAGATATTACTGTATGTTTGACTCAAAGTCCAGCTTAACCCTGTCTGGGCTGTACCTGTGTGGAGGAGAATCCTCCATAATAGTTCTGCTGGCTAGACAGCCATCTAACGATGCGGCTGGCGTAGCCCAGGTCTTCAACAGTCGGAGAGGCACTGAGTTTAGCCAGCAGCACATAGGAGCTGATCTCCACAGAGAGAGAGGCTGACGTTTCTGTTGCTGTCTGAGACCAGTGGAGGAAACCGCCTAAAAAACAGCCATCCACAAAGAGACCAACAGGCACAGGGTAAGCTTTGTCACAGTAATGAAGCCAGAATGATTTCCTGGAGGAGGAGGACTCACCTTCTTGTAATACAACCGTGTCTAGGTGATTCAGTAGGTGAGCACGGGTCTCCATGTCTCCTGCCAGGGTGAAGACGTACGCCAGCAGAGCTGTGGTGTAGGTGTTGCTGAGGTCACTGATGGACTCCTTGAGGCAAGACAAGCTCTGCTTCACAGGATCCTAGAAAAGATTAAAAGAATACATTCTCTTTCGCCGCTGTGTTCACAAATTCCTATATTCAGGGAAACGAACGACTTCAGTAAATGGAGGCAATAACACAAAACAGCAGAAAGTGATCTTTAGAGACAAAGTGAGGGCACAGCGGAAAATGAAACAGGCCAGGAATCAAGTATTAACCAGTGCTCCTAATCTGAATGATAAAGGAGGTAACAAAAAACTATTTTCATTGACCAAAATAAACCACTACCCACAAATGTCATTGTCAAATGAGGCATACAATACTAATCAACAAACTGAAATATGTTTAAAAAAGACTAACATTACATTTGAAATATTAAGTCATCAGATGGCTTGTTACTCAAGTGAGACAGTGGAAGCACCGCAAAATAATGGAACAACTTCAGAAATAACAGGGTAAGACTAGGCTACATGGGTTACATTCAACTTAATTCTAACTAATTAAATGATCCTTTGCTCAGATTTTTGAAAAATAGACTTTTATGATAGACAGTTTCATTCATGTCTACAACCTAATACTGGGGTTTCCTGCCTGTACTCAAAACTAAATGGGTATTTCTACTACTTAAGTGGCATCAAGCGGTGAGGTTGCAGCAACCAACTGAATACACCTCCGCTTACCCCCTTCTGTCCAAGCGTATAGGAGAACCTACAGTGGCCTTCACTTCAATGTAAAACATGAAAGGCCCTCTCTTAAAGTGATGGTTCGAGTAATAACTAGGGTCCTTTGTATGACACCTCGAAGCAAACACTTTCAGGTGCCACCTGTTCTCATTGGGCTAGTTATGCAGCGTTAGTCGCTGGCATGTATTGGCTTGGACTGATAATGTTTGTATCTCTTAAATGACTACTATCGATAATAGTGTTCTACACTAGTACATATGTGTATTATAACGATGGATTGAAAGAAGTAACACCAGAAGTTTTGGTAAATAACACCTTGCCTGCTGGCTTCTGCCTCTGCTGCTGCTGTTGCTGCTGTGAGTCTAACTGCAGGTAGCAGCAGCAACAACAGCAGCAGAGAGCAGAAGAGAGCAGTGCGCGTTCATAAACTTCTGGTGTACTTACAAACTTTCCAATCCATCGCTTTTATGAGTGCATAACCTATTTGTACTAGTGTAGACCTTTGGTATCATTTCGGCATTATTAGTGGGTCATTTAAGAGATACAAACGTGGGTCCATTAGCCCCGCGCTAAGCTATTCAGCGGCTAACGCTACTCTACACTAACTCGCCCAATGTTAGACCCAGGCGAAAAAAGCTTCTGGGGGGGTGTTTGGCTCGAGGTCATGGTTCAAAGGACCCTAGGGTAAATTACTCCGAACCATCACTTTAAGCCAGTGTTTGGTTTGTCCATTCTGGGCTACTGTAGAAACATGGCGGTGCAACATGGCAGGCTCTTTGAAAGTGGACCCACTCCTAATGTAGATATGAAGGCTACATTCTAATCTAACGAAAACACAATTCTTTGTTTCAGGTGATTATACACTAATGAAAACATTTCTGCCAATAGACCCCCCTACATCCTAAACACTGGTCCTTCAAAAACAGTAAAAAATAAATAAAACAATGTGTTAGGGTTTACAACTACAGTTCACAGGATCTTTAGTGCTATACCATAAAAATGTCAATTCAAATGAATGCTACAATGCATCTTACGTACATATACATTCATATTACAAATAATCAACTCACCTCTATGGTAGTATTGATCTCCAAGAAGGCAGCAGTGATGTAGGCACTGAGAGTAACTTCATCAGACACACCACCCTGTAAAGAGGAAGCGTAAGTAATTAGTGATCTAGTCTGACTCACTGGATGCTGAATGTATGATTGGCCACGCATTTCAAACAGAATTCTTCTCCCCTTTCACTATCTCCACTATCAGTTATAGCTAATGCCAGTCCTTTTAATTGGTTAACCGCTGCATCCCTAGTACTGACTCTAGAGTCATAGTGAGAGAAACAAGTGTCTCCCCTGTGCTTTTTGACCACGGTCGGAAATCTAAAGCAGGAAAAGTTAACCCTCTCTTTGAGTTCATGTTGTTTATGGAGAAGGAGAACCAAGACATTGCCGCGACATGTAGTTAAATTTTTCTAAAGGTGCACGTCAGTCTACAGCGTAGGGATCAATGTCTCCATGTACGTAGCCCCAGTGTAGATTTAACACAGAAGCATAAATCACGCTACAGTCCCCCCCCCCAGTCTGACGCCCCTGCCTATAGCAGAATGATAATGGGTGCAGCCAGACCTTTCTCCAGCACCGACACAACACAGTGGAGATCTAATCGTAATCCCGTTCTTGTGACCACAAGCGACGTTGAGCTGTTTAATCAAATTACATCCCAGTGCTGCCTGCCCATCCCACTACAACACTCTTCAGCTTTCAGTGGCTTTTAGCTTAGTATTAGCATTCCCTGGTTGGTATAATGGAGTCCTGATAGATTTAACTGACCACCTCCACCATAATTCAAACCATAAACTCTCAGCTCATAACCTCACACAAGACGACTGATCAGATTGTTTACCATGTAGGTATACGACTCGATTCAAAGACAAGTTACTTTTGGATGGAAATCCTTTCAATACACAGGGTGCTCACATTTGGTAGAGTTTACCAGATGTGTCACTTTTGTAAAAAGAAACATTTATTTAATAAAAGGAAAGGAGAGATGGGTAAATGTATTTAGTATATTAGTAAATATGCACAATTTCTATAATAAAAATATATTATATTATACATAAATATTATTATATAGGCCTACGTACGGTATATACAGATATAGATCACTGTACCTCCAACACTCAGGGGCCTGACTCACAAAAGTGATTTTGAGATCTTCTTACGCAGTTTGAAAATAGTGGCAGTGTCTTGTTTCACAAATGCTTGTCAGTCGGAAATTGCAAATACATTTGTGAGTCCCACATGGCTCTCGCATGCTCATGCATGAGTCACAATTGTTTTGATAAGTGAAACCTGTTGAAATGAATCTAAGAGGGAATTATCATGGCAGGGTTGGCTCAGTGAGTAGAGCAGGTGCACATATACATAGAGGTTTATGCCTTGATGCAGAGGTCCAGCGTTCGAATCTGACCTGTGATGATTTCCTGCTTGTCTTCCCACTCTGTCTCCCCTTTCTCACCTAGCTATCCTGTAAAATTAAAGGTGGAAAAGCCCCAAAAAATTATCTTTGAAAGAAAATTAAGAGGGATTTATCTCATATTGCAAATTGTTCCTTTTATGTCGCAAATTTCGTGAAGTGGCCCCAGGCTGGCATTTGTTACTACTGAGACATGAATGAAAGTCCTGATGGTGCATTTCCATTTAACTACTGCTACAGCAAAAGTGTCATTTAGTAAATAACATACTACTGACCTTCTTTAGTTTCAGTTATCATCAGCCATTGTTCTACAAACTCTAGTAAAGAGGGACTTTCATTACCTTCATTCTGTTGTTGAAGAGCTTTCCTGACTGTTCAAAACAGCCATTTCTTCGTTGTTTACTTTTCAGCCAGGTCACGGACGCTTCAATGTTCGCTGGGTCAATGTAGATGAAAGACTGAGCTTTGGCAAACGATCTCAACACAAATGCAGTCAGCCTGAGGATATTAAAACAAAGTTAGACAGAAAAAAAGACAAGAGGCACTTAGGATCCGTTTAATGTCTCACGATAAGCATCTACTCTGTTGTAAGTATAAAAGGTAAACTGTATGTCATGGTAAATGTTGCACAACATGTAAATACAGTATATAATTAATTATTCTTTGTGGATGATTGACCAGTAATGTTCTCACCAAGTGTTCCCTGGTCCTGCTCCAAATGTGCTGTAAGCACCGTCCTCATGTTTGTAGTTCAGCTGTCTCTGGTAGCCTGTGTAACAATAGAAACACTAATTAGGGCATTTTCAGATTTGTATTTACAAATCCTATTATTTATTTAAGTTCAAGATTTTGGGTAAATTTGTTTATAACATCTCTAAGTGTGAATGTACAGATGTAAAGAAAAAGTACACTTCATGGCTTTACTGGACAGCTGACAGTAAAAAGATGACAGGAAATTAAGGGAGAGAAAGAAAGAATGACATGCAACAAGGTCGCCCTGGTGGCCTAGAAGTTATGGTGGGGAGGGGGGCTGTTGTCAGCAGCATAACCCAGAGACCAGAAGGGTGCCCCTGATCTGTAGTCTCTAATTGGAATGACAAGCAATGTCTAGCTATGATGCACGCTGCTTATTATATTTTGTGCAACCAGCACCAGAATGTAGCAGACGGTAGATTTGGCATACGTGTTCTTTTAGCTACCAAAGTAAACGGAGACTCACCACTGGTCAGGAAGTTGGTAGCCTTTTCCCTGATGGCTGGGGTCAGCTGCTGTGTGTTTCTCAGGTACTCGAGGATGTAAATATTTGGGGCAAGGAGCGCCATGTTCTGCTCACCACATCCATACGGCATCTGCAGCAGCCCATCCAGGTTCTTCAGAGCCCGGCCGAGAATGTCACCTGCCCAAAAACACGGAATCACTGAGACCAAACACATAACTAACCTGACCTTTACTTTCTACTGGGGCTTGAAAGACAAACTGTTCTTATGTTGTTATTCCACCTTTTGTTAATCCCGACAGAATGTAATTTAATATGTTGAAGGTATAAATGCACTTAGTATTTTGAATTTACTTTTGTTCAATTGATTAAAGCAACTCTCAATTAAAATTAATTTTTATTAATTTACCAAGGACTGATACTGAAGCACGGGCAGATCCATCAATCATGTTCTCAGGGAGTTGTATGTCCATTTCCTCTGTCAAAGCTTCCCCTGTGAACAGAGAGAGAGACAGCAAACACTCAGCACTAAACCAAAGATGTCTTTTAGGTTAAACGGTGGTTTAGGTGACGATCACATTGAAAATAAATAACATTAATTTCTTATACTGCACTGTAACTTTTATTTGTGTATTTTATCTCTCAGTTCTTTAAATTATTATACTGCACTGTAAATTTTATTCTTGTTTTTAATGTTTTTAAATTGTTTTAAATTGTTTTCTAACTGCTCTTTAATGTTTTATGTAAAGCACTTTGAATTGCCCTGTTGCTGAAATGTGCTATACAAATAAAGCTGCCTTGCCTTGCCTAAACAGACAGTTAGTGGATCATGTATTGAAACAGCTCAGACTGGATTAAGAAAGATAAAACCACAAAAATGGAGGGTTCTTTCACTTCAGTTGATAAAATGTATCTTTGATAACATTTATTTATTTATTTTTAATTTTGGGGCATTTCGGCCTTTATTGGATAGGAAAGCTGAGATATGAAAGGGGAGAGAGGGGGGGAAGACATGCAGGAAAACTGTCACAGGTCACGAACCCTGGACTTTTGCATCGAGGAATAAACCTCTGCGCGCGCTTCCACCAACCAAGGCAACCGGCCACTAATCAAATTTATTTAGCAACTGCCATGATCACAATGAAACTAAGTGCTATCTGCAAGTAGTGAATGTCTCCATTACATGTTTTAACATGCAATCTACTCGACTTCCAGTATTTGTCTTTTCACATGTTTGATGGGCCAGGCCTGGTGTAAATCGTACTGACCTTTTGGGCAGAGCAGCCAGTTGTAGGTCTTTGTCATCTGAGTTCCCTCAGCCTGAGAGGGAAAGAAATAATGTGAGTTACAGAGTTTCCATTTGGTTAATGGATAAAAATTCTCCCTTTATTATCTTGTTTTTAAGGTACCAACCTTTACTATGAGAGGTCGTGTGACCACATCAATTCGTCCCCTTTCAGGCACGCTCACAACTTCATTGTCACATGAAACTTGGGATGTCACGGCCTCAGCTCTCACTGACACATTTACAACTCCTAAAAAGAACAAACAGTGTGAAACTTGATTAAGATTTTTTATTTTTTTGCAAAAATGTCAAAACATTTTGTCACTAATGTGGATCTCACTGATTTCATAGAGATCAAAAAGGGCTCCTCCACCTCAGCAGCCTGGTGGATAAAAGCTTGACTCTCACCTAAGGCTGAGGGGGCCATGGTCCAGCTGAGGGTCTTGCGCTCACTGCCACACAGACAGGATGTGTACTGGTCACCAGAGAGGGGGGTGAGGGTGTAATCTAAGGAGGGGGTTGGAGTCACAGTGACCTGTTCAAGAGAGAGAATATATTTAAAAATGTAATACAAATGC
This sequence comes from Perca fluviatilis, assembly GCF_010015445.1. NCBI lineage: Eukaryota > Metazoa > Chordata > Actinopteri > Perciformes > Percidae > Perca > Perca fluviatilis. The sequence goes on along the minus strand of NC_053113.1, from coordinate 16,766,299 downwards.
AAAAAACTATTCAAACTGCAGCACAATGCTGCAGCATTTAAAGTTTCCACCGTACATCTTGCAAACATTTTTGTTCCAAATAAAAGGTGACATCTAATTATCAAGCAGTTTGAAGACTGACTTAATTAAGAAAATTATGATTATTCCTAATATTTAAAAGAACCTTGGTAAGTCTTGAGGGAGTTGACAGGACCGGCTAGAGAGGTGGGTAGAGTTAAACAGCAATCAATTACAGGTTTCAACAATGTTTTAAACGTGCCTTTGATTCCACATTGTAAAGGGAGTGGGTAAAGACATTATCTATTACAATCTGTTTAATGAGAAAAAGCAGGTGTTTTTAGGTTCAACTCATAACCCAACCAATTATTGTAAGTCCAAAAGTTTGGATTCATTGGGGTCATAAATATACACACACACACACACACACACACATACATATATATGTGTGTGTGTGTGTGTGTGTGTGTGTGTGTGTGTGTGTGTGTGTGTGTGTGTGTGTGTGTGTGTGTGTGTGTGTGTGTGTGTGTGTATGTGTGTATGTATAGATAGATATGTGTATTTGTGTGTATATATTATATATACACACACATACCGGTATATACATATTATATATATATACAGTACAGGCCAAAAGTTTGGACACACCTTCTCATTCAATGCGTTTCCTTTTATTTTTCATGACTATTTACATTTATTCTCACTGAAGGCATCAAAACTATGAATGAACACGTATGAATATTTAACAAAAACGTTGTGAAATCGCTGAAAACATGTCTTATATTTTAGATTCTTCAAAGTAGCCACCCTTTGCTTTTTATTAATAAGGGAAACAATTCCACTAATTAACCCTGACAAAGCACACCTGTGAAGGGAAAACCATTTCAGGTGACTACCTCATGAAGCTCATTGAGAGAACACCAAGGGTTTGCAGAGTTATCAAAAAAAGCAAAGGGAGCCTACTTTGAAGAATCTAAAATATAAGACATGTTTTCAGTTATTTCACACTTTTTTGTTAAGTACATAATTCCACATGTGTTCATTCATAGTTGGGGATGCCTTCAGTGAGAATCTACAAATGTAAATAGTCATGAAAATAAAGGAAACACATTGAATGAGAAGGTGTGTCCAAACTTTTGGCCTGTACTGTATATATATAAAATTAAAAAAAAAAAAAAATAAATATATAAATATATATATATATATATATATATATATATATATTAGAGGCTAAGCCCAAGCTTTGAGCCCCTGAGGTGCTGTTCCACGGGTAGAGTAAGTCATATTTGCAGTTAAAACCTTTGGTTCCATTTATTTCCATGAGATCTTAGTTGGGTTTCCAGACAAATCACTGCTTGTATGTATGTAGTGTTGTGGTGTTGGTGTGCATGTGTGCCGAGCAACCAACGATTGGTTCCTATTTATACTAAGGGCACTAATTGGATATATATATATAAAAACACACACGCACACACACACACATACATACATACATACAGAAAATATATATATATATATATATATATATATATATATATATATATATATATATATATATACTGTACATGGTGTGTACATGTCATGCAGATAATGAAAATTAAAGAGAGTCAGTGTTTCTCTGGGAAGAAAAAACTGTAATAACACAAACAACCAGTTTTGATTCATCACAAATGATCACAGGTATTACAAAACCATAAACTGCTTTAATATTGGATTAATTTCCATCTAATTCACTTAATTTCCACCACAAGATGATTTTTGATGATCCCTTAACTTCTAGAGCCATCATCAGGTAATTTATAAAAATAAAAATATTCACTTTGCCAAGTACTTTGGTTTACGACCAAAATACCTGCAGACCAATTACCATCTTACTGTACTTTGTGTTTTGTGCTAATAAGCTAATTTTAGTTCCAAACTAAAGGTGGGGCAAATGGCAAACGTGACACCTGCTAAACATCAGCATGTTAGCGTTGCAAAGTAAGAATGTTACGGTAGCATTTTTTTTTTAAATCGCATTACCATGATGCAGCTGGTCAGGTAGTTGAAGGTGGTGGCCTTCAGTTCAAAGTGCTCCCCCCGGATGATGGAGTAGGGCAGGCTGAGCTCCAGGAAGAAAGGTTGGAAGACGGTGATGTTTGTACGTGGAGCCAGGCCGAAACCCTGAGGGGACAGACAGAAAGCCTCCGTCTCCCAGGTGGTGATGGTGTCTGGGACAGTGAGGGACACATCCTTCGTTCCAGACTCTCTGGATCAGCAGATACACAGACGCATACGGTGAACTTGAAAAACAGACTTGCTTGATTAAATAGTAAAAGAAATAACAATGTGAGTAGATTACTAACGTGTAGACTTAATTGCAGTAACACCACCACATTGCAGTTACTGTTACCTAAAAAGAATGTGGAAATGTGAAATTGTTTCATATGCTGCGTCCTTGAGATCTCAGAAACTCAAAAAATGCAGTTGTACTGGGTTTCATGTGTACTCTAGCCCAAAAAGACTATTCCCCATACACAATCCTTCTAAAAGAATCGTCGGTAAAATGAGTAATACATTCTGCATAGAATAACTAACTAAAATAACACTCACACTAACACTAACACAATGACTGAGCTATCAGTTTAAAAAAAAAAAAAGCTTAGGAGCAGTGTCAGCTAATTAGTTTCATGCCATTCATGTGTGGAGGGAGACAGCGGGAAGGTGAACATACTCTTTAGGCAAAAACATGCACTCATACACTCAAACACGTTTAATTACCATCAAAACCCTCTGTGGCAAAAACTCACCCAACTTCCACCAGGTCCCATATCCAGGTCTCAGGGAAGAAAGTGCGGACTGTCTCTATTGGTGATTTATCAGGAGACGACATATCAGGGGCCGCAGCAGCTGCAGGGACAGGGGCTGCCATTTTGTCCATTCTGTTAGGAACCGAATCATACATGAAACTAACACCTGAGAAGAAAGTAGAACATCTTTTGTTAGAAACAAATGAAAGCAATGACACAGTCACCGGTTTTAATGAGGTAGTAAATATTCAGCATGTGTCACTTGATGGAGCAAAAAGGAAAGTCACCATAGTCAACATAGCGACCACGGCCCTGGTGGTATTCTCTTCCTTTGTATTTGAGGCATGAAGGCTCTCGGATAACCATGTTTGTTGCCATCTTCATACCTATATTCTAGATAATCCAAAAACAAACAGGCATTACTGAAAAGTTGATAAATGTGCAACAATAACTTATTAGTATATTTTTTATTTTGTACACTCATTTGTGCAGGAAGTACCTGGAAAACTGTATAAGCATCAGCTGTCCCACCACCATGGGGGTATGGCAAAACATATCTTCTCGGTCTCACATGCAAACATTCTGCATCATCTTGAACGTCATATGGAATATAGGATATTTTTTTGACAGGCAACAATTGAAATATCTGAAAAGAAAGGTTTGGTTCAAAGTTATAAACTGACCATGTTTGATGTTCTATCAAGATCTGAAAATTGGGAAACTCTTGGACACTAAGCCCTACTCTTATATCTTGAAACATGAATGTAAAGTATATCTGTCAAATCATTGCCTTTATTCATAAGGCAGACTCTTACAGAGGGCTACACCTCACATGTGATCATAACCTTATACTATAGCATTTTCATAACATGCTTACAACTGGGTGAAAAGAACAAAATCAGCATTGAGCTTCATTGCACAGTTGATAACAATGTACAACTGGTAGAGGGAGAAAAGGAAGAAAGATTAACCATGGGACAAGTAGATAACAGCAGAGTAAAAATGGATGATGATAAATTTGCAAAAGACTATGCAGAGGTAACAAGTTATGTATGCATATAGTTTTGGTTGATTCCAGTAGTTACCTTGTCTGCATCCAGAGTCTTCCCTGGCTCCTTGATGAGGACGCTCTGGTCAACAGCGCTCACACCACACAGAGATTCTGGCTGGGCGGTAACCTGCATGATGGTCTCCTCTCCTGGGACAGCCGAGGACGGAGAAAACTCCAGAGATACCTGACACAATCGGAAAAGACACATCATACCATCTGGACTTTAGTGGTAGATGAGATCCTGGATCTTTTCAAACTTTAAAAAAGTCGGATTTGAACCCGGGTTGCTACCAAGGACCCAGACAACATGGGGCACATACTCTACCGGGTGAGCTGGAGGCCACCCCATCAGAATAGCTTTTTAATGAAACCTCTGATCTTTCTGCGATTTCACTAGACAGCATTTTCCTGCCAGTGGAATGGCCACATGGCAGTTGGTCCTGCCGAAGCTTAATACATTCCTCATAATGGAGCTCTGTATCTAAAGTGATTTTGGGGGTTATGATATTATTGTCACTCCCCATTCCCTGCTCTGCTAAGGTTGGTGCTTCCTTTTGAGATGTGATGAGGTCAGAGCCTAGATGCCAAAAAGCAACGCTGCAGTTATTCTACATTTACATAATAATCTGTTCAATGTGAATTGGCTGACTGAACTAACTGATTTGCATGCCATGGCTTCAGACAAGGAACATGCTTAACGCATAAAGTAAAGTATCTCGTGTTAGTAAGTATAAGTAGCAAGGACTGCCCATGGATTAGACAACCCTATGCAATGTAAGGTTAAAGTAAAAAAGTGTGATATTTATAATTGCTCCAAATAATATATCTTACATAGATAATTGATTATTTAAATAAAATGCTACATACTGATGTTCACTATACTCAAATAGCATATACTTTAATTCTGCACCTAGAATCTCCCAAGAACAGCCTTTGCCACATCGTCTCAGTTCTTCTCAGGCTGACCTTGTGACTGAAGCATTGCTCAGTAGAGAAGTCAGCGCTGTTGGCGATCACAGTCTCACTGGGGAGGATGGCGTAAGCCACAACCTGGACGTCTGGTGCCATATCTGGAGACACTGTCAGCTTAAAGGACACCTCGCCCTCATTCACTGAAACAACATGAACAACAATCATCACTCACATGTCTCCATAGATCAATAGATTGGCCATGCTAACTCAAAGGATAATTTTAAGACAAGTCAATCTTTGCTCACCTGATTTATCTTTAACTTCAACCTGTTTAACTCCTTGTATAACAATGGCTCCTCTTGATAAGACCTGGGAAATTTAAAAGAAAATCACACAAAGAATGAGTAATGCAACAATAAAACCATATTTCCTTTAACAGCAGATTACAACACTGTCTGCTGTTATGTGGTTGTGTTTTCCATAAAAGTTTAGTGTGTATTACATCAATAAACACTTGGCTGCCTAAAACACAGTTGCTAAAAGAACAGACTTGGGGCCTGTCATGATGCAAGTTGAACTTACTCTGGCTCTCTTTGAGGTATCTGACTTTACTAAACTGGCCCTGTTAACTCTGAGTTTAGCAAACCAACTATGTGCTTACGCACGTGAAAAAGGAGGGGTTTGTACCAAACAGCCAATCAAATGCAACATCAACATATCCAGAGCGGCTTAATAACATACTGATATAATTAGTGATTCCTGCAATGAAATGTATTAAAAGGGGAACTCTGACAATTTTATCCCATCTGAACACGAGTCTGTTTACAGGTGTTTGGAAGTACTACTGCATATGTGGAAAAAATGTATCCTTTTGGGACTCCACAAGTTACATGAATCAGCATTAGTTTGGGCTAAGACTATAGTACAAGTTTGAAAAATGTAAACAATCTGGGGGTTTGGAGAAAGAAGACCTCTGCTATTAGCTACATTAGCCACTACTAGCATAACACACAAGAATAGTAATAGTAGTAAATAGGCGTTTGTGATTCTCCAGTGGTTTAATCGCACCAGACTGGATATTTAGCTTGATGCACTCAACTCTTAATATTTGGATAAAAAGTAGTGGATGGAAACCCACATTAATCTGAATTTTCTTTTGCAGATTTGTTTAACAGTTTTGTTCAATATAGTGCTTGCAACTGTAAACGGGGTCAGCCCTAATGTTATTTGGCAAACTTCGCCTATTATTACTCAACATGGTCTATACTTAAATGTAGCACAAAACACAAACTCTGCTGGGTATTTGGTGTCTCCAGTCTTACCAGGTAAACTGTGGATATCAGTTATCTGATGTAAAGGTCATTTTAAAAGCATCTTCCCCATGGCCATGTCTCTGGAAGAGAACTGGTGATGGGAAAATAATTCACCAACCACTCACCAGATACATCACATCCACAAAGCCCTGGGCCTCTCCAACTATGGTGTATTGGATGAAGATGTCTTCTTCTTTGTCACAGGAAAGTGGTTCATCCTTCTTCTTTACGTCCAGGGAGCTGACTGTTTTAGTATCAGGAGAAGAAAGTGTGGCCAAAGACACTGTGTGATCGTTAGACTCATAGTATGGTGTTCTGTAAGGAGGGTAGCCCAGTGTCGGTGTGTTGCTAACCTAGAGTGCAGAAAGAAAAAAATATATATATAAATGTGATCATGGTGGTTAAAGCAGAAGAAAGTGTCAGTTTTTTCAGCCAACACAAATGTTTACATATAGACATAGTAGAGAGTTCCTATTCCACATTGGTCAGTTGCAGCATATTGAGAAACCATTTTAGGTTTATTATTTTCATAAAAGTGTTATAATGTGATTGGCAAATGTTGGATTACAGATTGTAGTTTCTACTTCTTACTTGTAAGTGGATGTCCCCTTTAAAGTCAGCTGTGCTTAATGAGAAAGTGGCGACACCATCACTGTCGGTTGTGAGATTCTGTAACCATCGCGATGACCACATTTCCCCCTCAAACAGGAACACCGGCATGTCAGGAATGGGTGTATTATTGTAATAAACTGCTTTAACCTGTTGGAAGCACAACGTATCACCAAGAATGCACACTGCTTCAGTTGCACTGTGTATAGAATCACATTGAAGAAGTGAAGACCAAATGCACTTACTTTTCCTTCCACATTTGATCCTTTGTTATAAATCTTGGGAATGTCAGTTAAAGACAGCTTTCCAACAACATATGAAATCACCGTAGTCTTCTCTTGTGGGCGTGAAATACCTGTACAAGAAGACTTGTACAATGTGTACGCCATATTGTTTCAATACATGGCATAGTCATTTTGTTATTATAGGCCTACTAATTCTTTTTAAAACATAAGTACAATATATTTTATGACTTGCCTGTCCCCTCCTCTTCCATATTTGCACTGAGTTGCAGTACATCTCGCAGCGCCTTTTGTGCAATTTTTGTGAAAGTTGACATTGTGAAGATAAAAGTGGCACAGCCTTTCTTGTCCGTCTAGAAAGCACAATAAAATAAAATGAAAAAGTGAAGGACATTTCAAACTTTCCACATATCATGCCCTTATTACTTATATCTAACTACTATCTCCATTGTATAAAAATTAACGTTTACGCTCCTCAATTTGTACATTAGGCTGGCAAGACAGATGACAATATGTAGTGTTAAATGTACACAGTGTACATTCTGTCTGTGTACATATGTAAGATCTATGCACCTTGCTTCATGAGACTGTCACCATGGCTACTGTACCTGCTTTGTCTCCTCGTAGCAAGGCATCGGGATTTCAGGGATTCCCTCTGGATGTTCAGGGGTGATTACAAGGGGTATACCAATATAGGCATCTAAAGGTCGGCACACCTTAAGTTTAACACTGCCTGGCACAGGCTGTCCGTATGTATACCTAAGTAGATGGACATAAAAAAATATTGTTATTGAAAAGAAACCATTCCCTAAACTGGACCTATTTTAGATTATTTAAGAGTAATGAGCGAAATAGCTTTTACTTACGTTGCACATACATCAGCCTTGATTTCTTCCTGATTAATACTTACTTCATCAAATGCATTTATTTTTACGTCAAATTTAGGCAAAACTGGGGACAAAATATGATTATTAGAACTTTTGCTTCATTACACATGGATTGAAATGGATGGTAAAAAAACTAACTTAGGCCTACCGTATTGTTCCACCTTAAAGCTGTGTTGTATTTTATCTGACCCAATCGACACAGTAACTTGGTAGGCTCCTTCACGGGCCTCAGAGTTCAAGGCGTAAGAAAGCTGCAATATCTTACTATTGGATGTTTCATTCAGCCACTGTCCAATCCTGTTGCTGTTAGAATCCTGTTAAGTGAAGTAAATGGGAAGAACATGTGAAAATAGAAAACTCGTGAATACAGGAAGAGCATGTTTCTTCTTCTCCTTCCACAAGATGGCTTCTAAAACTGGGCCATGGTTTAGTGTAAAGAATTGGACTTCTTGACTCTCAGTGGGAAAAAACATCATGAAAACTTGAAGCATACACTTTATTACAACATATTATCTGAAAGTACTCTCAATTAGATCCTGATGAATGTACTGGCAGGCTAATATCAGTGCCCAGTTACAGATATTGGTCTGATTAGTGTATAGTGGACAAATGTACATAAAGAAGTTGCTGCAAAAAATATACACTATTTATATCCTTTTTAAATCAAGTTTCATGTAGTTTGACAAATACATCTTATATTTTGGTCCACTTACTAGCTTTATTAGCTAAAGTTTATGCAGTGCAAAAAAACATTTCTACTGAACTCCATCCATCTACTGATGAAGAATATTAATAAAGGCTGTTACTATCACCAGAAAATGCCATTTGTCAAATACTTAATTCAAGAATGGGAAGGGAAAATAAGAAAGAAATGTTAAACAAGATTTTTGAGTAAAGAAAGTTGGTGTCCAAGGTCATGCATGAATTCTTACACTTTACTGTCATTGTTCATAAATGCCTTGTTCAAGTTGTAAAATAGGCCTATCCTTCCACACAGTGTAGTGTGTGTTTGTCACATTTGATATCAGAATCAGTGAAACATTCCATAAAGATTGGGCCTGAGAGCTTATAAATCACTTCATGTTTTTAGGAGATTAACATGCTGAACTTTTAATAGACATTATAAAGCATTTTGTTTTATAGTATTTGTATTGAATCAAACTTTAAAAAAATGTAACTTTCAGTTTATTATACCCAGTAGTGTGTTTAAGTGTGGATATTAGTCTTACCTCAATTTCGATTATATCGTACTGTAAAGAAAGAAAGAAAGAAAGACACAAAACATGAAGAAAAAAAACATTTAAAAAAGGCTTGTCCTCAAGAGTATGTCATTTTTGGAGAAAAAAATACTGTTCTATTGTAATCTTTAGGATAGATTCCACTGTTATTTCTAATTAAATGGGATCATGTGTGACACAGTAACTACGTTTACATGCAGCCAATAACCCGTTCAAAACCGGAATATTAGCAATAACCGGTCGCGCACGGCCATGTAAACACCGGCAAAAACCCGAATATGCTCATATTCCGGTTTTTAAAAACCCGAATATGCTACCTGGGTTACCCCTTTTCTAACCCGAAAGTTTGGTCATGTAAACGTTAGGCATATCCCCATCAAAAGGAACATTGATTTGTGTTCTGCGCATGTTCTATTCGCAAGGAATCTTGGTCTTTTGAGTAGCGTAACTTCTTGTATGCGCCAGAAAACATAGTTATAATAATAATTATATACTAGTTATATATGTCAATGCAGAAAACCTGCGCGCAGTATACCGGAAGTAAACAAGAAGTAGAGGTAAACATGGTGAGACGCAGCACAGCACCACACTTTTGGAGCGAGGAGGAAACCAATTTCTTTATTAGTGTGGTGAAAACCATGAATATAATGTCTTTTGTTGACGGCAGAAAGTACAGAGATAGTGAGATTTATAAGAAGGTGACCGAAAAGTTATTGCGTCTTAAGGTTGTCCGTAGGCTACGTCCAGATGCTAACCGTGCGTCGCCGTTTACGTCGGGATATTGCCAATTGATTACAAATTCCATGTATACAGGAGTAACTCTCTCTGCTCACGCATGTAAACGGGTTATTCCAATTGTTTCAGAAACCTGAATAGTGACCTTAACCCGACCATAACCCGAAAATTGACAGCTTGTAAACGTAGTCAATGTTGCAAAATAAGAAAACACATGTTGGAATGGATCCATCACTGGGTCAGCAACCTTCAAAGCAGCTTGGTAGTTTTACCTAAAGGGGCTGTGGTTGTACTACTGACCCAGAGCTTCACCAGGAGCTCATATTCTGGTTCAATCAAAACTAAAACCTGCACCATTATCAAACCGTATCACTGATACTGTTTATGAATGAGACCTAAAGAAAGGAAAGACTGTTCAAACACTCACCAGCTGATTGACCGGTCTTAACTTGGTATCCAGTGTGATGACTCTGAATTGCACTGAGAGACATGCAGAGAGATTACATGAAGCCTTTACAGTGTTAAACATCCTAACAGGCCAGTGATTGGTCTTCTGTTAACTGAGAAATTACATCAAATTTGAAAGAAAGAAGAAAAGGTGAGAAAAACTGATAGTTTACTATTGGCATTCCCTCTTGTTGTCTGCCATAGAACGGCATACATTAATAAATAAAAAAAGTAATCAGTGGAAAATGTCCCAGTATCCCAAGAAGGAAACCTCACTTTCAGCTCAGTATGCATAATTAATATTAACATTTAGGAATCTGGACACAGCCTTGGATTTCAATAAACTAATGGATAGTTTTGCACGGAAACCGCTGATAAGGAAAAGCATTAACTTTGAGATAAGATAGCTCACACAGTTACTCTCTTAAATAAATATTGTAAATGTGGGACATCACTAATATGAATGTGGGGACATCTGGGCTCTTAACTGTTGCAGCAGGGGAAAAAGCAGTAATTTCATTTGTACTAACATATTAGTATGTATACTGTATATGCTAAAAATGTTCTGGGCTTCTGTGATGTTAACCTTTACTGCCTGTTATAATTACTGTTGATATTCTGGGGCACAATCAGTTTCTCACTACCTGTTAGAGCCAATAGTTAGTCAGAGCTGACAGATTTCTATCATTTTGGGGCTTTATTTTCAAATCCTGGGAATGTCAATATACAATAAAATGATATTGTGGCAATACATTTCTTACCCTGTGCTGCATGTGTGACAGGTTAAAGAATATACTCATAGCCTGTTACACTAAAAGTTATTGGTACATTCATAGCATGTGAGGATCTTAAAATAGCTCAGGTTAAAAGGTTCATGCACTCAGTACGTAGTTCATAGAGATTGAAAAAGTTAAAATATGTCACGCATACAAAGGGTAAAAAATTGTAAGAAGAATGTGTAAACATTACATTGATTACTTTATTTTGTGGTGCATAATTTAAGGGTAAAAGTATTAATCTGTGATCTACTAAGTGCTCTTAATCTATGAGCCTGAGATCGATTGCTTTGGTCTCCACCCAAGTTCCCTGGGAAATCGCAAATCGCGGTTGTTTCCTCATTACACTAAAGTTCTCAGTGAGGAAACATCAGTGCATCACTCTCGTGATTATTTCTCTCCTTTTTCAGGTATGTTATTGATATAAAACGGAGTTCATTTAATAACTTGCTACTTTCTAACATGTCAATAGTGTTTAAGGTGTGTGTTAGTAACATTTTGAGTAAGTTAGAGTTAAGTTTGCAGAATGTAATGTGTGTGTGAGAGCGGAGCCCCCGCTCGGTTACAGAGAAGAACAGCTCCGTAGGCTACTGGGATTAGACGCCATTTTATGTCAATTGTGAATTAACATGTACGCAGTTAATAATCTATTTTGCGGTGTTATTTGTATAATGTGTTTCAATGTGTTTCAAGCACTTCATTGACATTTGTGATAAATTTAGTTATGGTTTACTGAGCTAAAACTAATTTGTGCTTAACAGTTATATTGAAAAATGTGTATACGTTTCAGTGAATTACAGTGTATGCTATTGTGACTTGAATAAGCCTTGTACCCTACAAAACTATTTCCTGTAGATCTGTTCTGTAAAATGTGGTACTGTTGTAAAATGGAATTATACTAAAGTTCTCAGTGAGGAAACATCAGCGCATCACTCTCGTGATTATTTCTCCCCTTTTTCAGGGGCGTAACACATGCACTGCAATTATTTGTAAAGAGGAAACTTGTCTATATATGGTACCATATTGTGTACTACGTCATAGATCTTTGATTTGATTTATTTGCACAAAACATGACAACATAAGAAAATAAGTAAGTTGTGCAGGTGAGGAAAAAAACTAAAACCTAGAGGCTTATGGAAGGAATCTCACCTCAGTTATTATTATTATTATTATAAGCAAACACAAAGTCATGTAATCTATATAAGTGACCAAGCATAGAATCAAAAACCAAATAAACCAACATAAATCAAGTAAAGTCAAGTAATCTAGATAAGTATCCAAGTAAAAATAGATTAAAAAAGCAAATATAAAGTAATCAACATAAATCAAGTAAAAACCCATCAGCTCAAAATTACCTGTTTGTCCTGGGAGGTAGATTGGTTTATCTGTTTGGATGAATGTCATTGGTCGATAGACTTTGATCTTAACTTTTCGGACTTGTTTAGAGTAGAATGTGTCGCCTCGTACCTCCACCACAAAGTTCTGCACCACTTCATCCTGCACTAAAGGAACCTGTGACAGAGATTTTATAGACACCGAGAGAGCCATTATATCACATTAAAATATGATTCATGAATATTTAACTTGATCTGTTGTAACTTGAATTGTTAAAATCCTTAAATCAGAAATGGATTACAACAGCAGTTGTCAATTTACACAACTTATTTATTTATATTGTGTACTTTCTGTTACAAATCGTGGTTCTATGTGTTATGAAATCCCATTAAGCTAACACATTTTATGGAAATGGACACATGAATCAAATCAGGAAAGCTGCTGACCTTAAATTCAGTGCAGGTATGAAATTCTTGACTGGACGTCTTCTTCAGAAGGGTTGTATTCGCCTCTTGGGACATCAGAGTGACGCTCATTTCCAGAGTCTCGCTGGGCTGCAGGAGACTCGCACAGAATCTGGTCTCAGCTCCAGATTCAAGAATTGCAGGAATGGCTACCATGTACTGCCTACAGCCACAGACACACATACAGTAGATATCTCACTGGATCAGACATGGAAATAACCCCAACCCATAAGATTATGCAGCATAAAATACTTTCCCATGATCAATTCATTCAACAACAGGCTATTATTATTTTTTAACTGTAGAGGTAACTTACGGTCCTGCCACCGCTTGGCCCATGCACATCCAGCTCAAGAAGACACACAGTTTCCATGTCCACATCTGAATCCCAGGACGACCCATGACTGAATGAGATGATCCTGAGTCAGCATCTGTTTAATAGTCTCTGATAGAGAATCCCACACCCACAAACCCACCCCCACATCCCCTCTGTTTGATTTTAAGGTAACCCATTCAATCGTTTATAGACTTCATGTTGTGGTGTGTAATGCTGACTGCAATATTTTTTTTACGGTTTAATTGGGCAATGTTTGAAGTCCAGATAGTTTAATTCCAACTATAATAATGTAAATATGAAAAGATACTTTTTTTACTGAATCAGTCTGTTTATATAATTTTAGAATATGCAAATAAAAAAAAAGGTGAAATGTGTAGTTCCTTGCCACATGCTCCAAAAAAAAAAAAAAATCGGGGCAGCATAAAAAGAAGAAATCGGGGCAGTATTTGACCTTGTGCAAAAACTGCATGATTTACTTTTTACTAGTTTGGCACACAACAAACCATGCAACGTCCTCAAAAATGTAACTGAGATTCTGCGTTCCAGTCCCAGGAGAATCTAGCTCCATCCTGGCGAGATTACTCGCTCAGTGGAGCGCGTGGAGACAACAGCCTGGCCAGAGTTTCACCAACTCAAATTTAAGACGTCTTAAGACCTCTAAGACGCTATTTAATACCTTTATCACAACATCAACTATGCCCTGAATTCTGTTTTAGTATCGTTAAACTTGAACTTCCCCATAGTTGAAGAATAAAATCAGTTTTATGTCTGTGATTGACTCGCACCAATAACACGAAAGCTGATTGGCTGCAATACAAGTTGCATGTTGGTAGTACATTTGTAGTCGTAATACAACAAAATATTTGGACTAGTGAAAGAAAAAACGCCACGGAATAAAAAAAGAGAGCATTATAAGTAACATTGCATGGATGTAGTAAAATAAAGACCTGTTTAAAATGATTTAAGACCTAGAACACGATACTTCAGCGAATGTAAGACTTTTAAGTCACAGGCAGCAATGCGAGGGAAGCAGATGTGAGGCAAGCAAGCTGGGATCCAGGCTAGGCTAACGGTACGTGTCCACTGGCCACTTCCACACTGGCCACTTCCACACTTCCCATTCATTGTCTATGTAAGCAGCCAGGCAAAGCATTCTGGTAGCGTCGCAGCGACTTCGAGATGCAGGGCGTCGAGCTAACCGCTCCTCATTTGCATAGTTGTGGTCCAGGCTACTTTATGCAAATCAGGGCAACTCAACGCCTCTCGAAAACTCACAGAAATCTTTTAAACTGACCATTGTCGATCTAAAAATAAGGACAGATTCAGCAACTGCAAAGCCTGTTTGTTTGTTTTTTTGCGTAAAACACATCAGTCAAAAAAATGCCACAGTGGACTCTTAACATAAGAAGTGCCCCACATGCAACTGCTGTACCCAGCGTCTCTCGCCAACGGCCACTCTTGTCAACCAGCTGGATGACATGAGACTGTGGATTACCAACCATCGCACAGATAATTGTGGTGATAAGACCTGGCTGCATGAAAACATCCCCCCGACTTTTAATTTTTTATGATAGAAAAAAAATATGCCATATCTTGCACATTGCACCTTGATGCATTTCGTTCCTTCCATAGGGACGATGCCAGGATGTTATTGCTGTAGCTAACTATTTTAAATCAATTGAACGTGTCAGTGTTACAGTAAGTTAAGTTTTGCAACATTGCCCTTTACCCAGCGTGGTATGTTTGCTTTTGTCATGCAAACAGCTCTTAACGATTACTAGGGTCAAAGTAGACACAATTTTCCAGTAAATAAACATTTGTGAACTGATAAAGTCACATACTGGTCATGAGTTACAACACAGTAGAGAAGATGTGCTGACCGTTGAAAATAGGTCAACAATAAAACTAAACTAAAATATAATCATTCAAACATGCCAAGGCATGACATGATAGTCAATGAGATATTGAAGACATCTTAACAACTTGAGTGCCTCAGATTCCTTCAACCTTTTAAACGATAGGTGTTATGGTCCGGGTAACACTCTGGGTAACATTCAACACACAAACTGGTTGCTATGGGCTCGTCACTAGGCTTCCTCCACTTTGCCGTTCAAACAAAGTGGAATAAATGTATAAAACTCCAAATCTACACAAAACCCACAATCAATTAGTAAGCTGACATCAAATGTGGCATTTAGGAAACCTTTATTGCAACCTTGGCACGGTAAGATGTCCAGCTAGTGCAACAGTCATTTTCGTTTTTTGCGTCCTGCTGCTCGCATCGTCAGCCAGGAAATACTTTTTTTTTACTAAAGCAGTATATGAAATCAGATGAATTACCTACCACAATTTAGTTATTTTGTGTTATTTAAGATATTTATAAAATATCTGATCACACACACACACACACACACAACAACAACACACACACACACACACACACACACACACACACACACACACACAGCCGCTCTGCTGCTGCGCTGGCTGCACGCTTCTCTGTTCACAACACTGCCTGTCGGGACATTCTGCTTAACGTGGTTCAATGTACTTCAACAACGATCAATGATCACCAAATGTATCATGGCCATATCTTGTAATGAACACTTAAGCCTGTCAAAATAACTAAACCGAAATCGAACAATTATAAATTATCTCCCATTAGCGTTTTCTTCTTCATTGTCAAAAAATCTAACCAGAAATGTGGTGATGATTGATCATTGTTTAGGTACATTAAACCACGTTGAGCTTTTTCACGTTAGGACTTATTAAAGCCTATGAGCACCGTTGGGAGTCAACCCACAGTCAAATTTAGACTTTTGGTTTGATTTTTTTGACAGTTTTCAGTGGTTATGAGGAGCAATATGAGAGAGAAATTTTGTAATCATTGATCATTTTTTACGTACATTAAACCACATTTTTATTCATTAGTAAGCTACAGGACAGCATCTTTCAAACAAGACCTGCGCGAAAGAGAAAAAAAAATGAATGAGTCATTGCACCCAGCACTTCTGGAAATGTACTTCCAAATACGTCTCTGTCCCCAGCACATTTCAAACCAAACTGAGCCCATGATTCCACTCATTTTTTAAACAACGCAATTATCAGTTTCAGCCACCAGGGGGGCAGCTCCCCCTGCCTGCCCCACAGCAACTCATGGATCAGACCCATCTGGCAGCGGGGGCCGAGACTAAGAGCTACATGGAAAAATACGCACCAAACAAGCCACTTTGAAATTTTGCTGTTTCGTGAATACAAAATGTTGGATGACCCTCCCCTCAATAAAGAATAAAAAGACATGACCCTCCCCTATTTTCCTCCGGTGGTCCATTCCATAAATACCAAACGGTCCCTAAGGGAATCCAAAAAAAAAGTAAGCAGGAAGAAACAGTAAGCACAGAAACTGACGGGAGCTGATGCAGACACATACAAACTAACCAGACACAAACGGACACAAAACGATCTGACAAGAGACAAAGGGAACACAGAGGTTAAATACATGAGGTAATGAGCAAATGAGGGACAGGTGATACAGCAGGTGAAACACATCAGGGCGGGGAAGGCCAATCAGACAAGGCAGGACAACACAGGAAGCAAAACTAGACACGACAAGACAGAAAATAGACTCACAATAAAACAGGAAACAGAAATATACACAGAGAACAGAAATATGCATACGAAATATACACAGTCCAGAATATACAAAAGAGGATACATTTACACAACGGAACAGAAATATACAGAATAAATATACAAGACAGGAAACGGCAACAAAAATATACAAACTGGCAACACTAGGTGACTGTGGGGGGCGCGGCCATTGACATATATATAAGGGCGCGGCACGGCTGCTGACCCTGTGCTTCTCCGTTTGTTTGTTTGCTGTTGTGAATTTACGACGATTAATTGTGTTGTCAATGTATGTTTTGTTTACGTCTTTGAGTCAAGCAACATGGAAATGGATTACCTGCGGGCAGTGGTGATTTTATTCACTCTATATGCTATATGCTCTATAGAGAAAACTTTGCCCTAGCCGGGAATAATGAGGGAGGTGAACACCAGATGCGAACGACGCCAGTGATTACATAGGCTACTCGAGGGAATTTCTTCTTGCCCTACGGAATAAAGCTGTGCCTGTGGACTTAAATCATGTATCATCAACCCCACATGGAAAAGCCCAAGGTAGCAAAAGCAAGAAAAGAGGCTCGAGGGGGGGCGTTCGTAACAGGCTGAGACGGCGAGGAAACAGACACCCGCTTCCCATTATAACTGTCAAACGTCAGATCTTTAAATAATAAACTGGATGAGATTACAACACGCCTTCGATTTGAGGACTTTAGAAGGAGCAACTTGCTCTGCTTCACAGAAACATGTCTCCACGAGGACAGCACATGCATTGACATGGAGGGATTTACAGTTATAAGAGTGGATCTTGATAAGGTGTCGTCTCCAAAAATCCATCGGGGGAGGACTCTGCATGTTTATTGACAGCGCTTGGGCCTCACAATTTAAAGTGCTCAAGAGAGTAAGCACTAGAGACTATGAGCTGCTGTCTGTATCTATCAGGCCGTTTTACCTTCCACGGGAGTTTGGGCAAATCACCATTATTCTTGTCTATGTCCCAGGACCAAATAATAAAGAAGCTGCGGAAATAATAACTGACAGCTTCAATGCTGCACTCTCCCGATCGGCTGACCAGCCGGTTTTTATTTTGGGGGATTTCAATACATGTCAGCTATCATCTCATCTACCCCCTCTGCAACAGTACGTCACCACGCCCACTCGCTCCACTCGTATACTGGACCAATGCTTCGGTAATATCCCAGACGCATATAAGTCAGCAAGCCGCCCTCCTCTCGGAAGGTCCGATCATAACGCCGTTCATCTCCTTCCAACATATAGACAGAAAGTCGGGAGAGAAAAACCACTCCTGAAAACTGTACGTCAATGGACTGAGAATGGGGTGGAGGAGCTTAGAGATTGTTTTGACTCTACGGATTGGCGCATGTTTTTTGATGCATGCTCTGATTGTCATGAATTGACAGACACAATCACATGTTATATTAAGTTCTGTGAAGAAACTGTTATCACCTCCAGGATAATTCAGTGTTTGAATGAGAAAAGGGCTGCATTTTTGAGAGGAGAAACTGATGTAGTAAAGGAGAAAGAGAAGGAATTTAAGCGTAAAGTTTTCACAGCAAAAATAGATTTTAAGAATAAGGTTGAGCAAAGATTTTGTACAGGTAATGCAAAACAAGCATGGGAGGGATTAAATACAATGGGTAGGGAGGGAAAAAAACAAAGTGTAAATGTGACAGATTGTGGCAAATTTGTTAATGATTTAAACATCTTCTATGGAAGATACGATGTGAGAGACCCAAAAATAGGCTGTAGTATTACCTGTGATCAGATTGGTAGCTATGAACATATACAGCTTTCAGAACAAGAAGTAGCCAGGTGTCTCTCTAAAATTAGACCAAATAAAGCCCCGCGGCCTGATGGCCTTCAAGGAAGGGTGTTAAAGGTATGTTCTCAACAGCTTAAAGGGGTTCTTACTCAGCTGTTTCAAATTTTGCTGAATTGTGGTGTTTTTCCAAATTCATGGAAGAAATCCACAATAATACCTGTGCCTAAGGTCTCGAAGGCTGCAGCCCTTGGAGACTTCAGACCAGTGGCACTCACTCCACTCTTAGCTAAGTGTATGGAGAGGGTGGTCAGCACCCATTTAATGGCTTCTGTTGAAAATCAACTTGACCCCCTTCAATTTGCCTATAGGCCACATAGGGGCACAGAGGATGCAGCTCTTACTCTTGTAAATCAAGTAGCTAAACATTTGCAAAAACCAAAATCACTTTTTATTGATTTTACTTCTGCTTTTAATACTATGCAAATTGACATTCTTTTAGAACAACTTCATAGGATGAATGTGAATGGCGGGCTTATTCACTGGATTAGAAGTTTCTTAACTGACCGCCGTCAGAGAGTGTTAATGAAAGGGGTTTACTCAGATGAGCTTGTTATAAATACTGGAGCACCACAAGGCTGTGTGTTGTCACCTCTGTTGTTTTCTATTTATATAAATGAAATGACTGTGCACAGCACCAATGTTAGTTTACTTAAATATGCTAATGACATGGGCTTGGTGGGACTTCTCACAGAAAATAATGCAGCACATGAGGAAGCTTACTTTAGCCAAGTCACTTTACTGCAGGACTGGAGTCAGACTGTTAAATTGGAAATTAACGTGACTAAAACAAAAGAACTTATAATACAAATGAAACCGAGAGAGGCCAGTAACTTAAACCCTGTTGTACTTAACAGCCGGCCTGTGGAAGTAGTTGAAAATTTCAAGTATTTGGGTACAATCATTGATCGCACTTTAAGTTTTAATGTTAACTCAGAGAGTATTTTTAAGAGAGCTAACCAACAGTTGTTTTTAATTAGAAAATTGAGGAGTTTTGGGGTCAGTCAATACATTCTTGAGTTGGCATATAGGGGCCTAGTAGAAAGTATTTTACAGTTTCATATAACTGCCTGGTATGGTAACCTGAATGTGAAAGACAAAAACAAGCTTTCCAAAATTGTTAATATTGTAGGGAAGGTGATTGGCAAGTCACAAAGGCAGCTTGGGGATGTATTTGATAATGTGGTACTCAGGAAGGCCAGACAGATATCAGCAGATACCCTACACCCACTAAACTTGGAGTTTGAGTTGCTTCCATCTGGCTGTAGATTCAGGGTTCCAAGGGCGAGTCAGAACATTTATAAGAGATCTTTTATTCCCCATGCGATACATGAACTTAACTTAAAATGTTAAATGTATTAATTGTAGATCGACACCTACCTTATCTTAACTGCTTGCACTGTTTTCCATTCCTGTTGTTGCATGTTGATGGTATTAGAGTTGTACTGTTAACTGTGTGTATTTTAATGTAATTTTATATTGGTGTCATTGATGTCGGAGAAGTCAAAGACAAATTTCCACTGAGGTGGACAATAAAGTTTAATCAAATCAAATCAACAGAAACATCCACAACCACAACAGTACCCCCTCCTCAAGGGATGGATCCCAGACGTCCCAACAAACAAAAAGTCAATCCCGGGAGGGCGGAGAGGGACCGAAGGGGGAAATATCAAAAAGATTCAAAAAACAAAAGGTGTCCAGGGAACCAAAAACGACCCAAGGAGGGCGGAGAGAGTGAGGGGGAGGCAGAGAGTCAACGGGAACTGGGGAAAGAGGGAACTTGGGAACTGCTGACAGAGGGCACTAGGGAACGTGAGCTGCAGGGTGCAAACTACGGGGGAGCTAGGGGGAGCTCGGCTCCCCTTAATAAGTCATGGGCTCCCCTGAAAATGTAATTAGTGAAATTTTGGGCAGGGTCTCTAAAAATATTGACAATATGTAATTTTGACGTGCAATTTCAGTTTTGTGTAATGTGATCATCGTGGATTATTATGTGTAAAACTGCAAAAATATCATTCATGCATGATGGCGATTTCACTTCAATAAAGATAACTATACATGCTATTCTTGTTATGATCATCAAGGCATGGCAGCGCTGCGGTGCAAATTCAACTCATGTTTAGCACATGTTAACTCAAAGATTCGTAGGAAAAATATAAACGTTGGAGGCCATTAATCAGCACGCAAGTCCTTGAAATCCATTCTGCAGTAAGCATCATATAGCCATGGCAAAAAGAAAACAAGGCAGTTTAATAAATTTTGTTTTTACTAAGAAATTGTGTAGCGATGACGTTAATAGCACAACCGATTCACTTGCTGCAAGCCCTGTTAGCACACCTGCCACCATGACGCTCGCAAGAAGAAGCTGAAAAAATAACTGAAGATGATCCTAATCCCTCTTGCTCCTCTCTCTCCCGTTAAATTGTAACAGCCAGCAGTGGAGATACTGGAAGAGTCCATATACATGGCTGTTAAGGATGGAAGCTTGGGGTGCGTCGCTATGGTCTAATTGAACGGAGGAATTCTGGTATTCTGCGGTAGCCTGAGTAACTTTAACCGTTGTTCATGTGAAATCTCAAAGACAGCCTGATGCTTTGTTTATAGACTATTTGTGGCTGGCTGTTTGCTATTTGACCTATCTACTCCTGTCGATAAAGTATAATAGGGTAAATCCTGTAGTGCATACACTTGTAGCTGTTGTGTATCTTTGGAAGTCATTGTAAGTCACAAGCGCACGAAAAGTTGACTTCCTGCTGGAGGTTCCAATTTGGCAAGGTTAGCAGACATTATTTGCGAAAAGATGGTTGAAGACTCACAATACCCTTGAGGGATTCTGGTATAGGTGTATCTTTTCATTTTGTAGGTGAACGTGAACCAAAACTGGCTGTCCTTGTCTGCAGGGATGGAGAAGAAAGCATTAGGCCTACTGATATCAACCACAGAGAAATACTTTTTATCAGTTTGTAAATCATTGTATTGAACTCAATTGTTCCTCTTGTTCTTCTGGAAGGACATAATTATCAATATATCAGCTTCTCTTTGTTCTCCCCTGTAATCTTACAGATCTCCGACTCAATCTTATCTTACACTTACATTAACTGCCTCTTTCTTAATATTCCACTTTCATTAACCAAAACCCCCCAGTTTTTTAACATAATTCTTAATGGTTTCACAGCAACATCACCATATTTAGTTTTCATAAAATAACATTTGAACCAGGTCAGTCTGATGTTTCATCAGAATTGAATTAACTCGCTCTGTTTCTTCACAGGGATCGGATTTATTTGTTGTTTCCCATCTTCACAAATGTCACTTATTTCTTTGGCGCAATGACGTGACCAAATGTGATAGTGGGGAACCATAGCAAAATCCAAAACCTTATAAAATTATCAAATTTTTAATTATTTTATTAAAAGTAAAATCATTTTAGATGCCTCACCGCTTAAAACAAGTGGTTCAACTCTTTTAGGATGACGGAGGTGATGCCCCGGAGACCAACAGTCAGTCCTCTCCTCTGTAACTTTCAACGAGGTAGAGGCTGGAGATTTTCTCCTCCAGGATGGTCAGTTACTGATGTCCGGCTCCAGACGCAAATCACGCATGCCAGCTGTTAATCATTTACCTTCTTTTTTTTTCTTCCTTTTTTTCTCAGGACTGAGCCTTGTTTCTCCTACTTTTATCCTCAAATCTTTCTCCCATTCATTTTCTTATGCTCCGGAAGCAAGCATAGTTAAGGCTTCTAAATTGAAGGGAAATTTAAATTCTTATGCCATTTCTCTAGGTGTTTTATGACATTTTTGCCAAGTTTTTATACATGATTATTCTTGCCCTGGAGATTTCTTCCCTGGGCTGCTGTCCCTTCCACATGCAGAGAAGCATTTCTAAAAATAGCCGCACACAGACACACTGCTCTTAACTGCTCTCGGTTACACACAGACTTACGTATGCACACTCTCACATGCGCACACGGCCATCCCACACCACACAGACACACACAGAAAACAGCTGTCCAACACACACATCAATCTAAGGAGACACACAAATAGTCTCACACAAACACTGACACATAATCAATATACACACGGCGTATTCAGTGAACAGCTAACATCATATACTCCAGTCCAGACCTGTCCGTCTTTATATCAGCAGAACTAATAGGCCTTTGTTTTGTAGCTACTTGAATCTGTCATTGTACAGTAGGGAGAGATAAAGCTTTTATGATAGTTTCGCAATGATTATGTTCTTAAGCACAAATAAATAACAAACACTTCCCAGATGATTTGTGCAGACCCTATCCCTATGGAGTTCTTTTTGTTTCTTTATAACCAAGCAAAAAAAAAAAAAAAAGTTTGTAAGCATTTTCTCACTGCACTCAAAAAGCTAGTTTTTCTTTTTTGCATCACACAATGTTTTCCTTTTGAATCAAAAAGTTTAGCTGTTAACCAAAACGTTTTTCTTGTGATTGAAAAAAGTTTGCTTGCACATCAAAAAGTTTGGAGTGAAAAATAGCTTAGATTAGAGTTTCTATTGGTGGGTTTGACTGGGCGTGGCCATAACCACATTCAAGCACTGCAGCCAATATACATGGCTGCAGCTCTGGTAGGCGTCCAGTATCCTCACCTAAAGCTACACTTGACCTCCCCGGCCGTGTTAGAGCTTTTCGGAGAATGTTTTATGAAGATATCCGACACATGATGTGGCCTGCTGCATGTTTAATTGTGCTAACAGACATCAGCGATGCACCCTGTCAGAAGTCTACGCTCCAGTTATTTCGGTGATTGAAATATTATTTGATGTTACGTTATACGTTAGCATTATTAGCATGTTAACTAGCTTATTAGCTTTGGAGCAAGACGCCCAGCTAATGGGAGCCAAGTTAGCCACAGTTAGTAACGTAAACCGGCATGCACCAAAGTCAAAACGTAACTTAGACACACATAGACAAGTGCTTAAATGTAGCATGGTAATACTGCTGAACAAAAGGTGTTTGTGTGAGGTTGGAAAATAAAGGTTAACCACATTATCTTTTTACTGTCACTGGTTACAACCCTGTCAAAATTCTCCAACCAATAGAATGCCAGGTGTAGTGTTGACCAATGAAATGATCCCTACCTCGTTGAGAGTGCGTTTGCTATACTAGAACGTCCGTTGCATGCGGCTACTCTGTAGCCGGGTTTATTTACCCCCGCCGTCCAATGCTTTATTATTAGAATGTCAACAATGTATACAGAATGGTCGACACACTTTCCCTGTACCCACCAGCAAACGGGAGAAAGGTTTTAGTGGGACATATCAAGTTACATCCACAATTACAAGGGGGAGTAACAAGAGCGAATTAAGCATAGCATATGACGCTATGTAGCCTAGCTTGAATGACGCTGAAGTTGGCTTCCGATTTGCAGATTCCGATTCGGCGGTTAAGGAGAAATTTATGGGAAACTTAAAGGTCCTATGACATGCAGCTTTTTGGATGCTTTTATATAGGCCTTAGTGGTCCCCTAAGACTGTATCTGAAGTCTCTTTCCCGAAATTCAGCCTTGATGCAGAATTACAGCCACTAGAGCCAGTCCCACAATGAGCTTTCCTTAGGATGTGCCATTTCTGTGTCTGTAGCTTTAAATGCTATTGAGGAGGAAAGAGGGGGGGGGGGTGCTGTGTCCTTGACCAACTGCCATGCTTTGCTTGTTTGCAAGCCATGATGTCTCTCTCTTTCTCATGGACGGGCAAAATTCTCTGGGTGGGCAAAGCAGAGAAAGGGGAGGTAACCTTTCCCCTTATGACGACATAAAGGGAAGATCCAGATTGGCTCATCTGAGCTTTCATTTTCTCAAAGGATACCCAGGGCTTGGTTTACACCTATCGCCATTTCTAACCACTGGGGGACCATAGGCAGGCTAGGGGAACTCATATCAATGTTAAAAAAAACTCATAAAGTGAAATTTTCATGCCATGGGACCTTTTAAAGCTGAAGATAGCTTCCGATTCACAGCGTCCGATTCAGCAGGGAAACATAACTTACATTGCTGAGTGACTGATCCTCCGTTTTTTGAACCTCTGACTGTATTGAAAGCGTGTTAGTCATTAAGGTAAATTATTAATTATGTCTAAAACACACTTTTAGATTTGTGAAAGCTTTATTGTCTTTATGAGAATGCAATACAGCAAGATTTCAGTTTTCTTTTTCAAATGTAGACCACATTAGACTAAAGATTCTTAAAAACACAGTTTCAAATTTCTGAAAACTTTATTCTATATGTGAAAAAGACTCTCAGATCGGGGGGAGCAGAGAACGAAACCACTGTGTAAGATGTATTTTGCAAATAGCTGAAAGGTAAGATGCAGGTCATAGGATGATTTTGGCTCTCATCACTCCTAGGTCAGCGGAAAAGATAAGACACACAGATGAACATCATTAAACATTTTGTAGATCTAATTTATAGATGTAAGACAGTAATGAACTGTTTGGCCTTGGAGTGGGAAGAATCAAAGTGTTTTATGCATGACGCAACATCGCGGAAGTGGCCCGGAGAAGACCGGACAGCGGGGCCAAGATGACCTGGACCAATATCCAACCGGTAACAACGCCACCGAAGATGGGCAGAGAAAAGGTATAAAATTGTGAGGGTTTGAGATAGCGGGCATCAGATGCTTGGCGGGACTGTCTGTTTGCTTACAGCTGTTAACAGTTTGTGATAATTTCTGTGAGATCAGGTTGGTCTGTGCACTGGACTCTGTGCACTAAGAGCCCTCTAGTGGTTGTGTGTCATCCTGGGTGGAATTCACAGATATTTTGTCATCAGCACGTAAAATACTATTGTCTACAAAGTAAAGTTGATATTAAAATTTCAGGTACTTTGACTCACTTGTTGGCTGCCTGCTGTTTGTGTCTGTTTGTCAATGTGGGCTTTAACCTTGCAGTTTTGATCCTGTGTGGGTTTTAAAGTGAAAACTAAAGTGGATACTCACTAGTAGCGAATGATTGATCCTTAGTTTGTCAGCAGAGTCTATGAGGAGCTGGCAGATGTCCTGTTTGCTAATTTGATCATGAAGGCCACTCTGTCCAGTTAGAGATACTGCAGGGAAGTGCCATCACAGCACTGGTTGCCCTCTTCATTCTCAAACATGGGGATTTTTTAGACATCAATAAGTACATTAATAATGTTAAAATCCATCACAAAAAGTGCAAGCTCAGCTATGAGCACTAATATAATGTAATAAATAGCACCCCTTATTGAACTCTTACAGGCCAGTTGTTTCCTGAATAATACTGCAGCTGGTATTGATAATCTTGTGAATTGTGGTTTAAATGTAAAGTCTAATTACTTGACTTATTGCAAAAACTTAATGTTGGTAACATAAAACACAGTGAAAAACAATATTAATTTGAAACACGTTTCCTTGTTTTCTCAGCTGCGAAACAACTTTTCATTTTGACTTTAACTCAAAGATAATTTTCCTCTTTTTCCTCATAAAGGCAAAATGATTCCTAGTAATAAACATTCCGTGACCTGCTGATCCCAGGTTCCCCTGGTTTTATGCTTAGTTTGGACCGGTCCATGTTCCAGTTTTGAGGGAGCCAATTAATCCAAACAACCTATTTTTTGGAACAGACCAGTGATATACAGCAGCATCAACAATCATTCCATTGAAGTTGTAATTCTGGTCACCCGGATAGCTTTAAGTCTAATTTTAGTCAAAACTGAGCCAAAAGTAGAGTGAATATTGCATTTTTCAGGTGAACCAAATATACACTAATGTTGCCTGCGTCTGCTTGTGTGAATAGGGAATTGTTTGCCAACATGTTCATAAACTAATAGTGTCAGTCTTGTGTTGGCAGCTTATTTGCTACCCCCAAGTGGTCAGAAAAAGATGAATCCATGCAGGTTTAACACAAATATACACAAGCAGACATTGAACTACACAATCCTTAAATGTAATGGTTTATTTAAAATGTGACTGAGAACATGTCTTCAAGCTGCAACGGAAATAAAATAAGTCACTTTAAGATTAACGGTTGTCTCAAAATACTTGAGCTGTATTGTGTCTGTAGGTTAAGATATATGGACTAAGTTTATCATTTTGTAAAATAATCTGTTACCTGCAGCACAGGGGTCATTTGTCTCAGCCTGATCACCTGAGTTGGTGAGGGTTTACATGCATATTATGAAATATATATTTGCTAAACTTTTATTTCCAACTGCTTTAGGAGATGGGATTTGTAGATTCTCCAAGAGTCTGAGAGAGTTTAGATGTTATCTAAAGAACACTTTTTACTTTTGTGACCGCATTTCCACACTGCTGAGCTGCACAACTTCTGGTCTTTGGATAAAACACATACGATAAATACACAGCAGAAAGATTAAACCGTGGAAAAAGTTCAACAAAAGACCAGTTTCAAACGGGACATTAACGTCACATTATTTAATTGTCCATCATGCATGTATTTCACTTCAGACACAGTAGTTACACAGCTGTAAGGGGTTGTAGCAGAATACTAACAAGGAAATACAAACAGACATGGTATTAGTACATAATATGTATCTTCTGGACGACTGGAGGACTGACCACACGCTCTTCAAGCTGCAATAGATATAATGAAAAATAAAAATTCATTGCAAAGACTTAAGCCTGTTCATACCAAAGATTTGACACCTGACAGTTTACACCAGTGCTACTATATGAGACAGTGTATCCTCTTCATAGCAACGACTTTGTAGACCTACTTCCATTTGAACTTCCAGCTCTTTTGTAGCTGTATATAATTTGTAGCATATGAATGAGGATAGTTAATAATTTCCAGTAGTGATGAAATGGCAAAACAAATAAAAAAGCATTTTTTTCTAATTATTTTTGATTTGATAGAGCATCTGGAGAATAGCATGACATGGGGGAAGATAGAAGTGATGACATTCAGCAAATACTGTAGGCCACAGATTGGATTTGAACAACGGCCGCGCTAAGGACTCAGCCTACATGGGGCACCGCTCTACCGGCTGAGCTAGAGGTCGTCCCACATAACATAACAGACAAGAGATCTCCCTCTTTTGTCCATTTCTCCGCCTCTAATCGGCAGTTCCATCGTTTAGGGGAGATGGTGTCACATCTGATCAGCCAAACATTTTCGACCAGCTGACAGTTTGTAACTGACTTGACCAGCTGACTTCGCTACGAGCTAATTGGCTGTTCAAACAGGTGACGTGCCTTACGTTCTAAAACCAGCCAATGTCGACTTGACAAACCGATTCGCAGGCGACACCATCAGACTGCTGCAACGTTCTAAAATGTTTTTTCCTCGTTGCAACTCTTTGGTGTGATCTGGGCTTTACAGTCTACACTAGTTGTATGCTTCATTTGGTTTTAGGTTACAAAATTGGCACTTTTACAATCTTTTAAACAATTCCAATGTACAGTTACATACGCCATAGTGCTGCTCTGTATGTTATTACAGTTTGTTACCTGCAACACAAGGGTGGATGTATTCTGTATCAGACTGGTCACCTTAAAAGGGAAAAAAGTAGAAAATTAGTCAAACTTGCATCATATGTTCAATAGCCTATCATATTAACATACTACCATAAATGACTATTCTGATAACTGTTCAGGTTGTTGTACAGCTACCACGGAGCAGTGTGTGCTGTGACTTCTGTGAATGAGGTTTAGAGAGAACTGATTTACTTGGCTGGTAGTAGTGCAGATCTTGACCACGGCTGGCTTCAGGTTCTGCACTTGGTGCTCCTGTATGAGCTTCAGGCTGTGGTTGATGCCTATGTCCTTCGGTAACTGTTGGAAGAAAAACAGATGACATGATCAGTAACTAATCTGGAGAGAATCATCTCTTGTTTGTCACTTTAAATCCCTCTCACCTCCTGTATGTACACCAGAACATGATCCTCCTTTTGTTCAACACGATCCACCAGCAGGGCACGTTTGAGCTGTGAGGAGACATTAATCAGCTGTTATCATGACAACAACTGACACAAATACTCAGTTTAAAGTTACTGTAATCACTCACCATGTTCAAAGACTCTGGGTCTGGGACAAATCCAGAGAGCATTTTGATATCCAGGATAACCATGTTTGTGCTGGACTCCTTTCCACTATATCTGTAATAAAAGTACCATAAAAATATGATGTCAATCTGGTGCTTTGGAAAGGCTCCATTTACAGTTTGTTTGAGCTTTTTAGAGTTTTAGCTACCAAGTTGTAAACATTCCTCCCCTGTCCATCCACCAACAGTTACATAGTTCAAGCCGGTAGATGCAGAGGATCGTTTGCCAAAATCTTCAGTAATCTACAATGTGTGGATCTTCTTGTTGATTACTTACAGGGATGTTAGGCTCAGACTGAGTTTGGGTCTTTTGCTGGTGCAGTCGGCCTCTGGTTTGACCTCAACACTGAGAGTGGTAACATCAGCAGGAGTTGGGATGTTATAGACAAGAGAAATCTAAACAAGGAAATGTTTAATATTGATCAAACTAAAAACAAAAAAAAAACATTATTTTTTGTGTCTGTGGTTTTGTTTTGTGTATGAGGTGTTTGGTTCTAATTGGAAAATGTATGGGTTGCACTGTTGTGTGCTGTGGTATGTTTTATTTGTTATTTGTTTTGTACAAAGTGGAGAATGTTGTGTGTGGACATTGGACTGGAAGCTGTGGAATTAATTACTGTTGTATTGGTGTCATGTAATTCTGTGTAGGATGGACCACTTAGATAGCCTAGAGCCTGGCTCAATTTTCATTTCCCTTCAGTACTAGTAGTATAGTGTTGGGTTTTTCCAGACAAATTTTTGGCGCGGTCCAATCAGCGAACAGAGGGAGTGGCTGAGAACAATGACGTTGAAGTTGTGCGCTAGAATTGTAGTTCCGTAATGGTGGCAGAGAAAGATGGCGAAGCGCCATTCGGGTCCGTTAGGCTACACTGCCGAATATCCAGAAGTTAAAGCCCGAGCAAGAACAATCTTTGCTGAGTTTTGTTGGTGGCCATGATGTTGTGGCCCTCCTCCCACGGGATTGGGAACAGTTTGATTTTCCAGTTCGCCGTTAGTGGTGAAGGAGTGGATAAGCGCGCGTACGATGCTAAGCTGAAGTCACAACCAAACATTAGCGATTGGTTATGGCAGATCCAGAGTGGTTCTGGGCAGATCCAATAGTTTTAAACTTCCGCCACCAAGGAAGTTAACGCTTTGTCAATGGAGAGTGGCCAGACTCTCTGTACTAATGGAAATGTAACGACAGTCTGGTAGGACCAGGCTATCACTTTAGAGGGATGACACATGAATAAAAAAACAATCAATCATAAAAAGTTGGTTCAAATGTACAGTATGAAGCATCAGGATTGGTGGTTTATGTACATCTGACCACTGACCTGTACTGCAGCACATGCAGTGCCCTTCACCTCCAGGCTGTACTTTCCTGTCACGTCCTGCAGCTGCTTCTCCTGGTAGAGCAGTTTGTTGTTCTGATTCACATCAAACATCAGCTGGCCACTGGGAGACTGGACCGTCACTGTGCTTGAACCCTCTGGACTGAACACCAGAGTGGAGTAGAGAGCCAGAGCCTGAAGAGCCACCACGGTGTCCTACAACACACACAAAAGAAAATACCTTATACTTATGTGCTTAAATTTATACAAATGTAAATGTTCTTTTGTTTACACCTGTATCAGCTTTCATATGTAGGAGTTCACTTTTATCAATTTCAGGTCTCTTCAATTGTTGATTTTCATACAAGAATCAATTAAGAAAATGACCATTTAAGACATAATATAATGCACATTTAGTTTTATTTGTAGTTAATGGGCTAAAACAACGCTGTTCTTGGTATGGTTTAACTGACACTAAACTGTTGAGGTATCGTTCAATGTCGCTGTCCTGTGAGAACTATGCATGTCTAAATAATGTGAGTTTCAGTTTTAAAATAATTTGAAAGATAAACTGAAGGCTTTAGTATTTTTTATAAGTGGATAAAATGATCCTTTACTTCTTAAGCTAAATACAACATCTAAAAAAACATTGAATTGAAGAAGCAGAAAAATGCATTGTCACAAACGTGAAAATAGGGCTGTTTTTCTTGTGCCATGCCATTGTTTGGGCTTAAGGTCAAGGCTAACTCATACAATAACTTTGTTTCATCTTATTTGTCCCAGAAGATATTACTGTATGTTTGACTCAAAGTCCAGCTTAACCCTGTCTGGGCTGTACCTGTGTGGAGGAGAATCCTCCATAATAGTTCTGCTGGCTAGACAGCCATCTAACGATGCGGCTGGCGTAGCCCAGGTCTTCAACAGTCGGAGAGGCACTGAGTTTAGCCAGCAGCACATAGGAGCTGATCTCCACAGAGAGAGCTGACGTTTCTGTTGCTGTCTGAGAAGCCCAGTGGAGGAAACCTCCTAAAAACAGCCATCCACAAAGAGACCAACAGGCACAGGGTAAGCTTTGTCACAGTAATGAAGCCAGAATGATTTCCTGTAGGAGGAGGACTCACCTTCTTGTAATACAACAGTGTCTAGGTGATTCAGTAGGTGAGCACGGGTCTCCATGTCTCCTGCCAGGGTGAAGACGTACGCCAGCAGAGCTGTGGTGTAGGTGTTGCTGAGGTCACTGATGGACTCCTTGAGGCAAGACAAGCTAGCATTCACAGGTCCATGAACCGCAGGGGATTCTAGAACAGATTCAAAAATACATTGTCTCTTTGCCGCTGTGGTTAACAAATCTCTATATTCAGGGAAACAAACAACTTCAGTAAATGGAGGCAATAACACAAAAAATGCGGTGGAAAGTGAGCTTTACAGTCCTTCCAGAGTTTTTGTGATTAAGGCGGGTAAAAATCTCTTTGATTATGCTGCACGCTTCTTAAAAACTGGCTGGAATAAAGGGATACTTTATGCCATTTCCATGTATGAAATTGCGGAACTTGCAAAAATGGAATGAAAAAGAGAAGAAAAAGCCATTTCCCCCAACATAGGCTACTCGAGGGAATTCTTTCTTGCCTATCGGAATAAAGTTGCAAGCCCTGTGGACTTAAATCATGCATCAACCCCACATGGAAAAGCCTAAGGCAGTAGCAAAAAGCAAAGAAAAGAGGCCCTGAGGGGGCTGCCTGTAAATAGCTTCGAGACGGGCGAGAAACAGACACCCGTCACCATTATAACTGTCAAACCAGATCTCAAATACATAAACTCGATGATTACATTTCATTTGAGGATTTTATGAAGGAGTAACTTGCTCTGTTTACAGAAACATGTCTCTCCACGAGGACAGCACATGCATTGACATGGGAGGATTTATAGTTATAAGAGTGTGGGGATCTTGATAAGGTAGTCGTCTCCCAAAAATCCATCGGGACTTCTGTATGTTGATGACAGCTAGGGGTCTTCATTGAATTTAAAGTGCTCAAGATGAGTAAGCACTAGAGACTATGAGCTGCTGTCTGTATCTATCAGGCCGCTTTTACCTTCCACGGAGCTTGGCAACTCGCCTTCATTATTCTTGTCTAGTGTCCTAGTGACAAATGAATAAAGAAGCTGCGGAAATAATAACTGTGGATGTAGCTTCAATGCTGCACTTCCCATCGGGCTGACCAGCCGGGTTTTTATTTCTTGGGGATTTCTACTACATGTCAGCTATCATCCTTCATCTAGCAATCTCTGCAACAGTATCGTCATTCACTAATTTCCTCGGCTTCCACTCTCAGAGCTACTTGACCAATGCTTCGTATTCCCAGACGATATAAGTTAGCAAGTCAGCCTCCTCGTAGGTTTCCACATCATAACTGCTCATCTCCCTTCCAACATATAGACAGAAGTCGGAGAGAAAACCACTCCTGAAAAACTATAAATAATGGACTGAGAATGGGGTGGAGGAGCTTAGAGATTGTTTTGACTCTACGATTGGCGCGATGTTTCTTGATGCATGCTCTGATTGTCATGAATTGACAGACACAATCACTATGTTATATTAAGTTCCGTGAAGAAACTAAGTTATCACCTTTTGCGGATACAATTCAGTGTTTGAATGAGAAAAGGGCTGCATTTTGAGAGAGAGAGAAACTGATGTAGTAAAGGAAAAGAGAAGGAATTCTGAAGGTGAAAGTTTTCACAGCAAAAAAATAGATTTTAAGAATAAGGTTGAGCAAAAGATTTTCGTAAGGTAATGCAAAATCAAGCTAATGGGAGGGATTAAATACAATGTGGGTAGGAGGGAAACAAAGTGTAAATGCTAGACAAATTGTGGCAAATTTGTTAACGATTTAAACATCTTCTATGGAAGATACCATGAGAGTATAACCTAAAAAATAGGCCACGTAGCATTACCTGTGATCAGATTGGTAGCTATGAACATATACAGCTTTCAGAACAAGAAGTAGCCAGGTGTCTCTATAATTAGACCAATATAAAGCCTCATGGGCCCGATGGTATTCTCAAGGATAGGGTGTTAGCTAGTATGTTCTCAACAGCTTAAAGGGGTTCTTACTCTCAGCTGTTTCAAATTTTGCTGAATTGTGGTGTTTCTTTCCAAATCTCATGGAAGAAATCCACACTAATACCTTGTGCCTCTAGGTCTCAAGGCCGCGTTTCTCCCTTGGAGACTCTCCAGACCAGTGGCACTCTCACTCCACTCTTAGCTAAGGGGAGGTATGGAGAGGTGGTCAGCACCCATTTAATGGCTTCTGTTGAAAATCAACTTTGACCCTTGCCTAATTTGCCTATAGGGCCATATAGGGGCACAGAGGATGCAGCTCTTACCTTGTAAATCAAGTGAAGCAACATTTGCAAAAACAAAAAATCACTTTTTACTGATTTTACTGCTGCTTTAATACTATGCAAATTGACATTCTTTAGAACAACTTCATAGGATGAATGTAATGGCGGCTTATTCACTGGATTAGAAGTTTCTTAACTGATTCCAAATACCAGAGAGTAAGTTAATGAAAGGGCTTACTCAGATGAGCTTGTTATAAATAACACTGGAGCACCCTATTACACAGGTGTTGTCAACTCTGGTTGTTTCTATTTATATAAATGAAATGAGACTGTGCACAGCACCATTGTTAGTTTAATAAATATGCTAATGACATGGGCCTTTGTGGGACTTCTCACAGAAAATAATAATGCAGCACATGAGGAAGCTTACTTTTAGCTGAAGTCACTTACTGTAGGACGGAGTCAGACTGTTAAATTGGAAATTAACGCGGACTAAAACAAAAGAACTTTATAATACAAATGAAAACCGGTGAGAGGCCAGTAACTTAAACCCTGTTGTAATTCCTAACAGCGGCCTGCAGGGAAGTAGTTGAAAATTTCAAGTATTTGGGTACAATCATTGATCGCACTTTGGGTTTTAACGTTAACTCAGAGAGATTTTTAAGAGAGCCAACCAACAGTTGTTTTTAATTAGAAAATTGAGGAGTTTTGTGGTCATCCTACCATCTCTTGGAGTTGGCATATAGGTCCTAGTAGAAAGTATTTTACAGCTCTTACATAACTGCCTCTATGGTAACCTGAATGTGAAAGACAAAAACAAGCTTTCCAAAATTGTTAATATTGTAGGAAGGTGATTGGCAAGTCACAAAGCTGCAGCTTGTGGGATGTATTTGATAATGTGGTATTCTTGCAGCCAGGGTTGACAGATATCAGCAGATACCCTTGCACACCCACAATTCAAACTTTGAGTTTGAGTTGCTTCCATCTGGCTGTAGATTCATAGGGTTCCATAGGGCCAGCTCAGAAACATTTATAAGAGATCTTTACTCTATGCGATACGAACTTAACTTAAAATGTTAAATGTATTAATTGTAGATCGACACTCACCTTTATCTTAACTGCTTGCACTGCTTTCATTCCTGTTGTTGCATGTTGGATGGTATTAGGAGCTGTACTTGTTAACTGTGGTGTATTTCTTAATGTAATTTTATATTGGTGTCATTGATGTCGGAGAAGCTCAAAGACAATTTCCACTGAGGTGGACACAATAAAGTTTAACTCAAATCAAATCAACAGAAACATCCACAACCACAACAGTACCCCTCCTAAGGGATGATCCCAGACGCCCCAACAAACAAAAAGTCAATCCCGGAGGGCTGAGAGGACCGAAGGGGAAAATATCAAAAGATTCAAAACAAAAGGTGTCCAGGAACCAAAAACGCACCTGGGCAGGAGGCCTGGAGAGGTGAGGGGAGGCAGAGAGTCAACGGAACTGGGGAAAGAGGGAACTTGGGAACTGCTGACAGAGGGCCTAGGAACGTGAGCTGCAGCGGTAAACCACGGAGCTTTAGGGAGCTCGCCCCTTAATAATAGTCATGGCCCCTGAAATTAATTAGTGAAATTTTATGCGGGTCTCTAAAAAATATTACAGCTGTGTAATTTTGATCGTGTAATTCTCAGTTTTGTGTAATGTGACTAATCGTGGGATTATTATGTGTAAACTGCTAAAAATATCATTCATGCATGATGGCGATTTCACTTTCAATAAAGATAATCTATATACATGCTATTCTTGATATGACCATCAAGGCATGGTACGCTTGGCGTGGGTGTAAATTCAACTCATGTTTAGGCACATAAGGTAACTCAAAGATTCGTGAGGAAAATATAAACGCTGGAGAGCCATTAATCAAAGCACGCTAAGTCCTTGAAATCCATTCTGGCAGTAAGCATCATATAGCCATGGCAAAAGAAACAAGGCAGTTTAATAATTCTTTGTTTTTTACTAAGAAATTGTGTATTGCGCTGACGCATTAGCACAACCGATCTTCACTTGCTGCAGGCCCTGTTAGCACACCTGCCACCATGACGCCGCTGGGAAAGAAGCTGAAAAATAACTGAAGATGATCCTAATCCCTCTTGCCTCTCTTCTCTCAAGTAAATTGTAATAGCACAGCAGTGGAGATGCTTGGAAGAGTCCATATACATGGCTGTTAAGGATGGAAGCTTAAAAGGCCCGCTATGGTCTAATTGGGAACGAGGGGCCTCGGTGCACTCTGCGTAGCCTGGAGTAACTCTTAACCGTTGTTTTCATGTGGAAATCTCAAAGACAGCCTGATGCTTTGTTTATAGACCATTTGGTGGCTGGCTGTTTGCTGTTTGACCTATTCTACTCCTCTGTCGAGAAGTATAATAGGGTAAATCCTTGTAGTGCATACACTTTGTGTAGCTGTTGTGTGTCTTGGAAGTCATTGTAAGTCACAAGCGCATCTAAAGTTGACTCTGGTGGAGGTTCCAATTCTGGCAAGGGTAGCACATTATTTAAACAAGATGGTTGAAGACTCACAATCCCTCCTTGAGGGATTCTGGTATAGGTGTATCTTTTCATTTTTGTAGGTGAAGGAACCAAAACTGGTTGTCCCTTTGCTGCAGGGATGGAGTAGAAGAAAGCATTAGCCTTACTGGATATCAAACCACAGAGAAATACTTCATCAGTTTGTAAATCATTGTATTGAACTCTAATTGTTCCTTTTTGTTCTTCTGGAAGGACATAATTATCAATATATCAGCTTCTTTTTGTCTCTTGTAATCTTACAGATCTCGACTCAATCCTTATCTTTACACTTCTACATTAACTGCCCTCTTCTTTAATATTCCACTTTCATTAACCAAAAACTCCCCAGTTTTTTAACATACTTCTAATGGTTTCACAAAGCAACAATATCACCATATTTAGTTTTCATAAAATAACATTTGAACCAGGTCAGTCCTGATGTTTCATCAGAGAATTGGAATTAACCCGCTTCGTTTCTTCAAGGGATCGATTTATTTGTTGTTTCCCATCTTCACAAATGTCACTTATTTCCTTTGGCGTATGACGCACTAAATGTGATAGTGGGGGGAACCATAGCAAATCCAAACCTTATAAAATTATCAAATTTTTAATTATTTTATAAAGTAGTAAAATCTTTTTAGATGCCTCACCGGCTAAAACAAGTGGTTCAACTCTTTTAGGATGACGGAGGTGATGCCCTGAGACCAACAGTCAGCTCCTCTTGTAACTTTCTAACGAGGTAGAGGCTGGAGATTTTCTCCTCCAGGATGGTCGGTTACTGGATGTCCGGGCTCCAGACGCAAACCAACGTGATGCCAGCTGTTAATCATTTACCTTCTTTTTTTCTTCCTTTTTCTCAGGACTGAGTCCTTGTTTCTCCTACTTTTATCCCTCAAATCTTTCTCTCCTCCCATTTATCTTATGCTCGGAAGCATGCATAAGTTAAGGCTTTCCTAAAATTGAAGGGAAATTCTAAATTCTTGTGCCATTTCTCTAGGTGTTTTTGGCGACATTTTTGCCAAGCTTTTTATATACATGATTATTCTTGCCCTGAGATTTCTTCCCTTGGCTGCTGTCCCTTCCACATGCAGAGAAGCATTTCTAAAAATAGCCGCATCACAGACACACTGCTCTTAACTGCTCTCGGTTACACACAAGACTTATACGTGATGCACACTCTCACAGCGCACACCGCTCCATCCCACACCACACACACACACACCACAGAAAACAGCTGTCCAACACACACACATCAATCTAAGGAGACACACAAATAGTCTCACACAAACACTGACACATAATCAATATACACACGGCGTATTCAGTGAACAGCTAACATCATATACTCCAGTCCAGACCTGTCCGCCTTTATATCAGCAGAACTAATAGGCCCCTTTGTTTTGTAGAAGCCTACTTGAATCTGTCATTGTACAGTAGGGAGAGATAAAGCTTTTATGATAGTTTCAGAATTGATTATGTTCTTTAAGCTACCAAATAAATAACAAACACTTCCCAGATGATTTGTGCAGACCCTTATCCCTATGGAGTTCTTTTTTGTTTCCTTTATAACCAAGCAAAAAAAAAGTTTGTAAGCATTTTCTCACTGCACTCAAAAAGCTAGTTTTTCTTTTTGCATCACACAATGTTTTCCTTTGAATCAAAAGTTTAGTTGTTAACCAAACGTTTTTCCTTGTGATTGAAAAAGTTTGGTTTGCACATCAAAAGGTTTGAGTGAAAAAAATAGCTTAGATTAGGAGTTTCTATTGGTGGGTTTGACTACGTGCACTATAACCATCCAAGCACTGCAGCCAATATACATGGCTGCAGCGCTCTAGGCGCCCAGTATCCTCACTTCAAAAGCTACACTTCTGACCTCCCCGTCGTGGTTAGAGCTGGAGAATTGTTTTATGAAGATATCCGGCCATGATGTGGCTTTGCTGCATGTTTAATTGTGCTAACAGACATCAGCGATGCACCCTGTCAGAAGTCTACGCTCCAGTTATTTCGGTGATTGAAATATTATTTGATGTTACGCTATATCGTTAGCATTATTAGCATGTTAACTAGCTTATTAGCTTGGGAGCAAGACGCTTCCAGCTAATGGGAGCCAAGTTAGCCACAGTTAGTAACGTAAACCGGTATGCACCAAAGTCAAAACGTAATTCAGACACACATAGACAAGTGCTTATAAATGAGCATGGTAATACTGCTGCTGAACAAAAGGTGTTTGTGTGGAGGTTGGAAAATAAAGGTTAACCACATTATCTTTTACTGTCACTGGTTACAACCCTGTCAAAATTCCTCCAACCAATAGAATGCCAGGGTGTAGTGTTGACCAATGAAATGATCCCTACCTCGTTGAGAGTGTGCTTGCTATACTAGAACGCCCGCCAGTACGGGGCTACCTCTGTAGGCGGGTTTATTTACCCCGGCCAATGCTTTATTATTAGAATGTCAACAATGTATACAGAATGGTTCGGCACACTTCTCTCCTGTACCCACCCAGCCAAACGGAGAAAGGTTTTAGTGGGATACACGTTAAGGTACATCCACAATTACAAGGGGAGTAACAAGAGCTAATTAAGATAAAGCATATGACGCTATGTAGCCTAGCTTGAATGACGCTGAAGTTGGCTTCCGATTTGCAGATTCCGATCTCGCGCGTTAAGGAGAAATTTATGGGAAACTTAGGGTCCTATGACATGCAGCTTTTTGATGCTTTTATATAGGCCTTAGTGGTCCCCTAAGACTGTATCTGAAGTCTCTTTCCCGAAATTCCGCCTTGATGCAGAATTACAGCCACTAGAGCCAGTCCCACAATGAGCCTTTTAGGATGTGCCATTTCTGTGTCTTTGTAAGCTTTAAATGCTATTGAGGAGGAAAGAGGGGTGCTGTGTCCTTGACCAACTGCCATGCTTTGCTTGTTTGGTAAAGCCATGATGTCTCTCTTTCTCATGGACGGGCAAAAATTCTCTGGGTGGGCAAAGCAGAGAAAGGGGAGGTAACCTTTCCCATGTACGACCTATAAAAAGGGAAGATCCAGATTGGGGTCTATCTTGAGCTTTCCATTTTCAAAGGATACCCAGGGGCTTGGTTTACACCTATCGCCATTTCTAACCACTGGGGGACCATAGGCAGGCTAGGGGAACTCATATCAATGTTAAAAAAAATACAAAATGGAAATTTTCATGCCATGGGACCTTTTAAAGCTGAAGATAGCTTCCGATTCAGGCTCGTCCAGCAGGGTAACATAACTTACATTGCTGAAGGACTGATCCTCCGTTTTTTGAACCTCTGACTGGTATTGAAAGCGTGTTAAGCATCATTAAGGTAAATTATTAATTGTGTCTAAAACACACTTTTAGATTTGTGAAAGCTTTTGATTGTCTTTATAGAGAATGCAATACAGCAAGATTTCAGTTTTCTTTTTTTCAAATGTAGACCACATTGGACTAAAGATTCTTAAAAACACAGTTTCAAATTTCTGAAAACTTTATTCTATATGTGAAAAAGACTCTCCAGATCGGGGGAGGAGAGAACTAAACCACTGTGTAAGATGTACTTTGCAAATAGCTGAAAAAGGTAAAGATGCAGGTCATAGTCATGATTTTTTGGCTCTCACCCTAGGCACGCTGAGGCAAAAGATAAGACACTACGAGATGAACATCATTAAACATTTTGTAGATCTAATTTATAGATGTAAGACAGTAATGAACTGTTTGGCCTTGGAGTGGGAAGAATCAAAGTGTTTTATGCATGACGCAAACATCGCGGAAGTGGTCCGAGAAGACCGGACAGCGGGCCAAGATGACCTGGACCCAATATCCAACCGGGTAACTAACGCCACCGAAGATGGGCAGAGAAAGGGTATAAAATTGTGAGGGTTTGAGATAGCGCGCAATAAATGCGTGGCGGACTGGCTGTTTGCTTACAGCTGTTAACAGTTTGTGATAATTTCTGTGAGATCAGGTTGGGTTGTGCACTGGACTCTGTGCACTAAGAGCCCTTAGTGGTTGTGTGTCATCCTGGGTGGAATTCACAGATATTTTGGCTCAGCACGGCAAAATACTACATGTCTACAAAGTAAAGTTGATATTAAAATTTCAGGTACTTTGACTCACTTTTTGGCTGCCTGCTGTTTGCGTCTGTTTGTCAATGTGGGCTTTAACCTTGCAGTTTTGATCCTGTGTGGGTTTTAAAAGTGAAAACTAAAGTGGATACTCACTAGTAGCGAATGATTGATCCTTAGTTTGTCAGCAGAGTCTATGAGGAGCTGGCAGATGTCCTGTTTGCTAATTTGATCATGAAGGCCACTCTGTCCAGTTAGAGATACTGCAGGGAAGTGCCATCACAGCACTGGTTGCCCTCTTCATTCTCAAACATGGGGATTTTTTTAGACATCAATACATTACATTAATGTTAAAATCCATCACAAAAGGTCAAGCTCAGCTATGAGCACTAATATAATGTAAATAAATAGCACCCCTTATTGAACTCTTACAGGCCAGTTGTTTCCTGAATAATACTGCAGCTGGTATTGATAATCTTGTGAATTGTGGTTTAAATGTAAAGTCTAATTACTTGACTTATTGCAAAAACTTAATGTTGGTAACATAAAACACAGTGAAAAACAATATTAATAGAAAAAAGCATTTCTTTTTTTTTTCAGCTGCGAAACAACTTTTCATTTTGACTTTAACTCAAAGATAATTTTCCTCTTTTCCTCATAAAGGCAAAATGATTCCTAGTAATAAACATTCCGTGGACTCTGTTGATCCCAGGTTCCCCGGTTTTATGCTTAGTTTGGACCGGTCCATGTTCCAGTTTTGAGGGAAATTAATCCAAACAACCTATTTTTTGGAACAGACCAGTGATATACAGCAGCATCAACAATCATTCCATTGAAGTTGTAATTCTGGTCACCCCGGATAGCTTTAAGTCTAATTTTAGTCAAAACTGAGCCAAAAGTAGAGTGAATATTGCATTTTTCAGGTGAACCAAATATACACTAATGTTGCCTGCGTCTGCTTGTGTGAATAGGGAATTGTTTGCGCCAACATGTTCATAAACTAATAGTGTCAGTCTTGTGTTGGCAGCTTATTTGCTACCCCCAAGTGGTCAGAAAAAGATGAATCCATGCGGGTTTTACACAAATAATACACAAACAGACATTGAACTACACAATCCTTAAATGTAATGGTTTATTTAAAATGTGACTGAGAACATGTCTTCAAGCTGCAACGGAAATAAAATAAGTCACTTTAAGATTAACGGTTGTCTCAAAATACTTGAGCTGTATTGTGTCTGTAGGTTAAGATATATGGACTAAGTTTATCATTTTGTAAAATAATCTGTTACCTGCAGCACAGGGGTCATTTGTCTCAGCCTGATCACCTGAGTTGGTGAGGGTTTACATGCATATTATGAAATATATATTTGCTAAACTTTTATTTCCAACTGCTTTAGGAGATGGGATTTGTAGATTCTCCAAGAGTCTGAGAGAGTTTAGATGTTATCTAAAGAACACTTTTTACTTTTGTGACCGCATTTCCACACTGCTGAGCTGCACAACTTCTGGTCTTTGGATAAAACACATACGATAAATACACAGCAGAAAGATTAAACCGTGGAA
This sequence comes from Perca fluviatilis, assembly GCF_010015445.1. Classification (NCBI taxonomy): domain Eukaryota; kingdom Metazoa; phylum Chordata; class Actinopteri; order Perciformes; family Percidae; genus Perca; species Perca fluviatilis. The sequence continues at coordinate 16,724,817 of NC_053113.1, read as the reverse complement.
AAAGTTCAACAAAAGACCAGTTTCAAACGGGACATTAACGTCACATTATTTAATTGTCCATCATGCATGTATTTCACTTCAGACACAGTAGTTACACAGCTGTAAGGGGTTGTAGCAGAATACTAACAAGGAAATACAAACAGACATGGTATTAGTACATAATATGTATCTTCTGGACGACTGGAGGACTGACCACACGCTCTTCAAGCTGCAATAGATATAATGAAAAATAAAAATTCATTGCAAAGACTTAAGCCTGTTCATACCAAAGATTTGACACCTGACAGTTTACACCAGTGCTACTATATGAGACAGTGTATCCTCTTCATAGCAACGACTTTGTAGACCTACTTCCATTTGAACTTCCAGCTCTTTTTGTAGCTGTATATAATTTGTAGCATATGAATGAGGATAGTTAATAATTTCCAGTAGTGATGAAATGGCAAAAACAAATAAAAAAAAAGCATTTTTTTTTCTAATTATTTTTTATGATTTGATAGAGCATCTGGAGAATAGCATGACATGGGGGAAGATAGAAGTGATGACATTCAGCAAATACTGTAGGCCACAGATTGGATTTGAACAACGGCCGCTGCTAAGGACTCAGCCTACATGGGGCACACGCTCTACCGGCTGAGCTAGAGGTCGTCCCACATAACATAACAGACAAGAGATCTCCCCTCTTTTGTCCATTTCTCCCGTCTAATCGGCAGTTCCATCGTTTAGGGGAGATGGTGTCACATCTGATCAGCCAAACATTTTCGACCAGCTGACAGTTTGTAACTGACTTGACCAGCTGACTTCGCTACGAGCTAATTGGCTGTTCAAACAGGTGACGTGCCTTACGTTCTAAAACCAGCCAATGTCGACTTGACAAACCGATTCGCAGGCGACACCATCAGACTGCTGCAACGTTCTAAAATGTTTTTTCCTCGTTGCAACTCTTTGGTGTGATCTGGGCTTTACAGTCTACACTAGTTGTATGCTTCATTTGGTTTTAGGTTACAAAATTGGCACTTTTACAATCTTTTAAACAATTCCAATGTACAGTTACATACGCCATAGTGCTTCTGTATGTTATTACAGTTTGTTACCTGCAACACAAGGGTGGATGTATTCTGTATCAGACTGGTCACCTTAAAGGGAAAAAAGTAGAAAATTAGTCAAACTTGCATCATATGTTCAATAGCCTATCATATTAACATACTACCATAAATGACTATTCTGATAACTGTTCAGGTTGTTGTACAGCTACCACGGAGCAGTGTGTGCTGTGACTTCTGTGAATGAGGTTTAGAGAGAACTGATTTACTTGGCTGGTAGTAGTCGTAGATCTTGACCACGGCTGGCTTCAGGTTCTGCACTTGGTGCTCCTGTATGAGCTTCAGGCTGTGGTTGATGCCTATGTCCTTCGGTAACTGTTGGAAGAAAAACAGATGACATGATCAGTAACTAATCTGGAGAGAATCATCTCTTGTTTGTCACTTTAAATCCCTCTCACCTCCTGTATGTACACCAGAACATGATCCTCCTTTTGTTCAACACGATCCACCAGCAGGGCACGTTTGAGCTGTGAGGAGACATTAATCAGCTGTTATCATGACAACAACTGACACAAATACTCAGTTTAAAGTTACTGTAATCACTCACCATGTTCAAAGACTCTGGGTCTGGGACAAATCCAGAGAGCATTTTGATATCCAGGATAACCATGTTTGTGCTGGACTCCTTTCCACTATATCTGTAATAAAAGTACCATAAAAATATGATGTCAATCTGGTGCTTTGGAAAGGCTCCATTTACAGTTTGTTTGAGCTTTTTAGAGTTTTAGCTACCAAGTTGTAAACATTCCTCCCCTGTCCATCCACCAACAGTTACATAGTTCAAGCCGGTAGATGCAGAGGATCGTTTGCCAAAATCTTCAGTAATCTACAATGTGTGGATCTTCTTGTTGATTACTTACAGGGATGTTAGGCTCAGACTGAGTTTGGGTCTTTTGCTGGTGCAGTCGGCCTCTGGTTTGACCTCAACACTGAGAGTGGTAACATCAGCAGGAGTTGGGATGTTATAGACAAGAGAAATCTAAACAAGGAAATGTTTAATATTGATCAAACTAAAAACAAAAAAAAAACATTATTTTTTGTGTCTGTGGTTTTGTTTTGTGTATGAGGTGTTTGGTTCTAATTGGAAAATGTATGGGTTGCACTGTTGTGTGCTGTGGTATGTTTTATTTGTTATTTGTTTTGTACAAAGTGGAGAATGTTGTGTGTGGACATTGGACTGGAAGCTGTGGAATTAATTACTGTTGTATTGGTGTCATGTAATTCTGTGTAGGATGGACCACTTAGATAGCCTAGAGCCTGGCTCAATTTTCATTTCCCTTCAGTACTAGTAGTATAGTGTTGGGTTTTCTCCAGACAAATTTTTGGCGGTCCAATCAGCGAACAGAGGGAGTGGCTGAGAACAATGACGTTGAAGTTGTGCGCTAGAATTGTAGTTCCGTAATGGTGGCAGAGAAAGATGCGAGCGAAGCCATTCGGTCCGTTGTGGCTACACTGCCGAATATCCAGAAGTTAAAGCCCGAGCAAGAACAATCTTTGCTGAGTTTTGTTGGTGGCCATGATGTTGTGGCCCTCCTCCCCACGGGGATTGGGAACAGTTTGATTTTCCAGTTCGCTTCGTTAGTGGTGAAGGAGTGGATAAGGCGAACGCTAGCGATGCTAAGCTGAAGTCACAACCAAACATTAGCGATTGGTTATGGCAGATCCAGAGTGGTTCTGGGCAGATCCAATAGTTTTAAACTTACCCGCCTTCAAGGAAGTTAACGCTTGTCAATGGAGAGTGGCCAGACTCTCTGTACTAATGAAATGTACGACAGTCTGGTAGGACCAGGCTATCACTTAGAGGGATGACACATGAATAAAAAAAACAATCAATCATAAAAAGTTGGTTCAAATGTACAGTATGAAGCATCAGGATTGGTGGTTTATGTACATCTGACCACTGACCTGTACTGCAGCACATGCAGTGCCCTTCACCTCCAGGCTGTACTTTCCTGTCACGTCCTGCAGCTGCTTCTCCTGGTAGAGCAGTTTGTTGTTCTGATTCACATCAAACATCAGCTGGCCACTGGGAGACTGGACCGTCACTGTGCTTGAACCCTCTGGACTGAACACCAGAGTGGAGTAGAGAGCCAGAGCCTGAAGAGCCACCACGGTGTCCTACAACACACACAAAAGAAAATACCTTATACTTATGTGCTTAAATTTATACAAATGTAAATGTTCTTTTGTTTACACCTGTATCAGCTTTCATATGTAGGAGTTCACTTTTATCAATTTCAGGTCTCTTCAATTGTTGATTTTCATACAAGAATCAATTAAGAAAATGACCATTTAAGACATAATATAATGCACATTTAGTTTTATTTGTAGTTAATGGGCTAAAACAACGCTGTTCTTGGTATGGTTTAACTGACACTAAACTGTTGAGGTATCGTTCAATGTCGCTGTCCTGTGAGAACTATGCATGTCTAAATAATGTGAGTTTCAGTTTTAAAATAATTTGAAAGATAAACTGAAGGCTTTAGTATTTTTTATAAGTGGATAAAATGATCCTTTACTTCTTAAGCTAAATACAACATCTAAAAAAACATTGAATTGAAGAAGCAGAAAAATGCATTGTCACAAACGTGAAAATAGGGCTGTTTTTCTTGTGCCATGCCATTGTTTGGGCTTAAGGTCAAGGCTAACTCATACAATAACTTTGTTTCATCTTATTTGTCCCAGAAGATATTACTGTATGTTTGACTCAAAGTCCAGCTTAACCCTGTCTGGGCTGTACCTGTGTGGAGGAGAATCCTCCATAATAGTTCTGCTGGCTAGACAGCCATCTAACGATGCGGCTGGCGTAGCCCAGGTCTTCAACAGTCGGAGAGGCACTGAGTTTAGCCAGCAGCACATAGGAGCTGATCTCCACAGAGAGAGAGGCTGACGTTTCTGTTGCTGTCTGAGACCAGTGGAGGAAACCTCCTAAAAAAACAGCCATCCACAAAGAGACCAACAGGCACAGGGTAAGCTTTGTCACAGTAATGAAGCCAGAATGATTTCCTGTAGGAGGAGGACTCACCTTCTTGTAATACAACAGTGTCTAGGTGATTCAGTAGGTGAGCACGGGTCTCCATGTCTCCTGCCAGGGTGAAGACGTACGCCAGCAGAGCTGTGGTGTAGGTGTTGCTGAGGTCACTGATGGACTCCTTGAGGCAAGACAAGCTAGCATTCACAGGTCCATGAACCGCAGGATTCTAGAACAGATTCAAAAAATACATTGTCTTTTGCCGCTGTGTTAACAAATTCCTATATTCAGGGAAACAAACAACTTCAGTAAATGGAGGCAATAACACAAAACAGCAGAAAGTGAGCTTTACAGTCCTTCCAGAGTTTTTTTGTGATTGTTGCGGGCAAAAATCTTTGATTATGCGGCACGTTTTCTTAAAAAATCCGATGGAATATGCGGGATATTTATGCTATTTTATGCGATGAAATTGCGGGAACTTGCAAAAAATGCGGGAATGAAAAAGAGAAGAAAAAGCGATTTCCCCAACACCCTGCTTTATTTCCAAAAATAGTTTACAGATATTCAGTCATTGCAATAACAAATAAGATACAAAAATATATACAAATAATATAATATTAAAGTAAAAATAAAAGTAATAGTCTAAACAGAGGGAAATAAAAGATACAAAAGAGACAGACTTTTAAAAGACAGCAGGAGCACTTAAACAAAGAAATTTGAGTAGACATCAGATATTAAGACAGGTTTCTTATTGGATACCAACTTAAGAGACTCAAAGTACATGCAAAGAATTTCTAATATACAAACCCGATTCCAAAAAACTTGGGACACTGTACAAATTGTGAGTAAAAAAGGAATGGAATAATTTACAAATCTCATAAACTTATATTTAATTCACAATAGAATATAGATAACCTATCGAATGTTGAAAGTGAGAAATTTTGTAAGATCATGCCAAATATTGGCTCATTTTGGATGTCATGAGAGCTACACATTCCAAAAAAGTTGGAACAGGTAGCAATAAGAGGCCGGAAAAGTTAAATGTACAGATAAGGAACAGCTGGAGGACCAATTTGCAACTCATTATGTCAATTGGCAACATGATTGGGTATAAAAAGAGCCTCTCAGAGTGGCAGTGTCTCTCAGAAGTCAAGATGGGCAGAGGATCACCAATTCCCCTAATGCTGCGGTGAAAAAAATACTGGAGCAATATCAGAAAGGAGTTTCTCAGAAAAAAATTGCAAAGAGTTTGAAGTTATCATCATCTACAGTGCATAATATCATCCAAAGATTCAGAGAATCTGGAACAATTTCTGTGCGTAAGGGTCAAGGCCGGAAAACCATACTGGATGCCCGTGATCTTTGGGCCCTCAGACAGCACTGCATCACATACAGGAATGATACTGTAATGGAAATCACAACACGGGCTCAGGAATACTTCCAGCAAACATTGTCGGTTGTACACAATCCACCGTGCCATTCGCCGTTGCTGGCTAAAACTCTATAGGTCAAAAAAGAAGCCGTATCTAAACAGGATCCAGAAGCGCAGGCGTTTACTCTGGGCCAAGGATCATTTAAAATGGACTGTGGCAAAGTGGAAAAGTGTTCTGTGGTCAGACGAATCAAAATTTGAAGTTCATTTTGGAAAACTGGGACGCCATGTCATCCGGACTAAAGAGGACAAGGACAACCCAAGTTGTTATCAGCGCTCAGTTCAGAAGCCTGCATCTCTGATGGTATGGGGTTGCATGAGTGCGTGTGGCATGGGCAGCCTACACATCTGGAAAGGCACCATCAATGCTGACAGTTATATCCAAGTTCTAGAACAACATATGCTCCCATCCAGACGTCGTCTCTTTCAGGGAAGACCTTGCATTTTCCAACATGACAATGCCAGACCACATACTGCATCAACCACAATGTCATGGCTGCATAGAAGAAGGATCCGGGTACTGAAATGGCCAGCCTGCAGTCCAGATCTTTCACCCATAGAAAACATTTGGCGCATCATGAAGAGGAAGGTGCGACAAAGAAGACCTAAGACAGTTGAGCAACTAGAAGCCTGTATTAGACAAGAATGGGACAACATTCCTATTCATAAACTTGAGCAACTTGTCTCCTCAGTCCCCAGACGTTTGCAGTCTGTTATAAAAAGAAGAGGGGATGCCACACAGTGGTAAACATGGCCTTGTCCCAACTTTTTTGAGATGTGTTGATGCCATGAAATTTTAAATCAACTTATTTTTCCCTTAAAGTGATACATTTTATCAGTTTAAACATTTGATATGTCATCTATGTTGTATTCTGAACAAAATATTGAAATTTGACACTTCCACAACATTGCATTCTGTTTTTATTCACAATTGTACAGTGTCCCAACTTTTTGGAATCGGGTTTGTAGGAAGAAGTTCCACTCCCTCGTTACTTCCGGCTTCTGAACTGGTTGCAGTTCCACCAGAAATCCATATAGGGGGCGCTCACAGGCCAGTGCAGAATGAATGTGGCTCTATGGCGCTATACCCCTCAAAATCCACTTTTCTCAGGATATAATTTTTTGTCTAGTAATTTGAATGTTGCATTCGAAAGGGAAGGCTAAGAAAATACACACTACTTGGTGTTAGATTTTTTTAAAGTCACTTTTTTGTTCTAAAAAGCCTTTTAAAACGTCAATGACGTCATACACATATACGGCCGGAGATAATTGCTTTATGCAGTCTGAGTTCCTTCTAACGCGTAGAAAGAGGTTTGCTGATGTTTTAAAGACCACACCGAAATATTCACTCTGATATTCAGGCTCTGCTTCGGATGTCGTCAAGCGAGATCTCCGAGCGTAATCAGTCCTTCACTGACCAATCAGCATTCATTAGCAGAATGCTAGCGTGTTATGGGCAACAACGACTCACCCTGTAAGAAATCAAAAGGACATAAGTACTCATTCATTCAACTTTCGACCTATAACCCATGTTGAACTTGCAAAAACTACAATAAAATCTGAGGTTTCTCAACGACAATCAGGCATAAGAGCCACATTTAGCCGTCTAGCTCCATAGAGTCCCATTCATTTTGCACTGGACCGCGATCACCCCCAGTGGAACTGCAAACAAATTCGGTACAATGGGGCATAATAGGGAGTGGAACGGCTTTCTGTAGACCGGCTTTGGTACATGTCAAATTCAACCTCCAACACCCTGCTTTTCGCATTGACATATATAAAAGGCTTTTCGATGATGTTCACGTCGCGTAATTACGTCACTTCATAACGTTCCCATGGCAACAGGGGAAAATGGCTGCTCTTGTGTGAAGTAAGAGTAAACGCAACATTTTTTTCAACTTTCTGCTAAGATATATGTGACTTTTTTGCAACGAAAATGCAAGCACCGCATATTTTGCGCGGAAATCTGCAATTTATGTGGCGAAAGTGTGGCATATTTTAAAAATGCGGCCCCCGCATGAATATGCGGACTTTGGCTGATTATGCATTGAATTATGCGATCGCATAATCGCGTTTTTCTGGAGGGACTGGCTTTAGAGACAAAGTGAGGGCACAGCGGAAAAAGAAACAGGCCAGGAATCAAGTATTAACCAGTGCTCCTAATCTGAATGATAAAGGAGGTAACAAAAAACTATTTTCATTGACCAAAATAAACCAATACCCACAAATGTCATTGTCAAATGAGGCATACAATACTAACCAACAAACTGAAATATGTTTAAAAAAGACTAACATTACATTTGAAATATTAAGTCATCAGATGGCTTGTTACTCAAGTGAGACAGTGGAAGCACCGCAAAAAATAACAGGGTAAGACTAGGCTACATGGGTTGCATTCAAATTAATTCTAACTAATTAAATGATCCTTTGCTCGGCTTTTTGAAAGAGGCTTTTTTATGATAGACAGTTTCATTCATGTCTACAACCTAATACTGGGGTTTCCTGCATGTACTCAAAACTAAATGGGTATTTCTACTACTTAAGTGGCATCAAGTGGTGAGGTTGCAGCAACCAACTGAATACACCTCCGCTTACCCCCATCTGTCCAAGTGTGTAGGAGAACCTACAGTGGCCTTCACTTCAATGTAAAACATGAAAGGCCCTCTCTTTAAAGCCAGTGTTTGGTTTGTCCATTCTGGGCTACTGTAGAAACATGGCAGTGCAACATGGCAGGCTCTTTGAAAGTGGACCCACTCCTAATGTAGATATGAAGGCTACATTCTAATCTAACGAAAACACAATTCTTTGTTTCAGGTGATTATACACTACTGAAAACATTTCTGCCAATAGACCCCCCTACATCCTAAACACTGGTCCTTCTAAAACAGTAAAAAATAAATAAAAAATGTGTTAGGGTTTACAACTACAGTTCACAGGATCTTTAGTGCTATGCCATAAATATTTAAATTCAAATTAATGCTACAATGCATCTTACGTACATATACATTCATATTACAAATAATCAACTCACATCTATGGAAGAATTCATCTCCAAGAAGGCAGCAGTGATGTAGGCACTGAGAGTAACTTCATCAGACACACCACCCTGTAAAGAGGAAGCATAAGTAATTAGTGATCTAGTCTGACTCACTGGATGCAGAATGTAGGCCTGTCATTGGCCGTGTATTTCAAACAGTATTCTTCTCCCCTTTCGCTATCTCTACTATCAGTTATAACCAATGCCAGTCTTTTTTCCTTATAGCCAGGGGCATTGCACAAAATTCTGGGCCGGTACAAAGGCATTCTCAATGGGCCCCTTCCCACATCCACAGCTGTTCATTCTAGCATCTTTTTGAGACCTCCTCATATGAGGGCCCTGTGTACTCAAGGGTCATTTATGGTCCTGCGGAGGTTCAACGCAGAAATTTCGCTGTAGCCTACGTAAGTGGCCTGAAATTTATCCTTGGGCATTAGTGTGTACGTTGATCTTTTTAAGAGAATAGCAGGGCCGGCATGTGTGTGAGTGTGGGGAGTGTGTGGAAGAGCGAGTGAGAGAGTGACGGCAATTAGCTTTGGAGCGAGTACTGACTGGGGATGCAACGATTACAGGTTTTGTTGGTACGATTATAGTCTAAAAAATAATCACGGTCTCATGCAGAGCTGTATAGTAACGACGTAGAACTACTTCACTACTCTACTCTGTACTCTACTGGAGTATTTTTTTCTTCTCCTACTTCCACTTTTACTTGAGTACATATTTTCGATGAATGAAATACTTTTACTCCGATAGATTTTTTTATGTGCAGCATAGTTACTCATTACTGTAGTGAATTCCTCACGCTACGGAAACTGTGTAGGTTACAGTGTGTGTACCTTAGTTATGTACGCTAATTACGTAATTTACGTAAGAAATCCCAGAGATTGCGTCGTGTTTCTTTTCATCACGGTTGCCCGTTCAGAAGTCAGAGACGATGTAAGTTTGTACTTGTAGTAATCTATTCCTGAGTTGTTTCAGTCTGCAATGAGTACTGAATGTTAACCGTTTGACCCTGTGATGTGACACTGATGGTTTATCTGTGTGTTGCTTGCTTGCCAACTTTCCTGTACATCACACATGTTACTAGCTAGTGTGTGATAAATGTTTTGGGGCTTTAATTGTTACTGAGCTGGAGAGGATGTTCATTTTATTTCAGTATTTGTTAATATTTGTTATTTTTAATATATTTAATATTTGTTAATTCCTTTGGCTACAGCCTTAGGCTAAACATTTCACATAATATAAATTTGATATTCAAACTTTTGACTGCTTTTTTTAATAACTAAATGAAACAATACTTGTACTTTTACTTTCAGTGAGTAGTAGATTTTAAAATAAACTACTTGCAATACTTAAGTACAACATTTTTTGAATACTTTAGTACTTCTACTTAAGTGTTGTGCTTAAAGAGCATTTCTACTTCTACTCAAGTTACTTTTTTGATAGAGCACTTGTACTTTTACTCAAGTATGGGTCTCTAGTACTTTATACACATCTGGTCTCATGATTATCATGCATTAATTAATTTCACTGCTAATGTATGAAGTTACATGAACACTCTAGATTTTAATGTGTTATTTATTGCTGCCTTTTGAAGCAAAAATAACACCGTAACAGTTTTGAATGTTTTGAAAATGATTATATGAACAATCATCACCCTTTTTATTTAAATTCATAGAGACTATAATCAGTCACACCACAAATTAAGGCCAAGTTGGCAACAACAGTGCTGTCCTTCTTAAGAAGAAGTTGGCCCTTTTGGGGTCTTGCTAGCTGGTCTGTCTAAAAGTTGGAGGAGCTGCTAGACAAGATCAGTGTTGCCAACTTAGCGACTTTGTCGCTAGATTTAGCAACTTTTCAGACTCCCTTAGCGACCTTTTTTCAAAACAGCGACTAGCGACAAATCTAGCGACTTTTTGTGGTGTTAGTAGAGACTTTTGGAGACTTGTTCTTACTATTCTCAACAAGCAGCGGGTGCTGCCGTAGGCCCCTCCCCCATCTGAAAGCACTCACAGGCGGCCCAGTAGTGTTGACGAACTGACCGAAGAGCCGGTTAATTAACCCGACTCGTGGCACTGAACCGGGAGAATCGAGTGCCATACGTCAATGAACCGACTCACTCCGGTTTTTTACCTCATTAGCGCCTCCACTGGAGTGGTGGTAGATTCAATCAGGAAATGGGCTACCTCGAGCAGCACGATTGGATCGAAAGAGTTGTTGAAGAGTTGTAGATTGGAGACCGCGCACCAGGCTACTGAACAAGACCGAATGTAACCGTGCAACCGCTCGAGTCTAATGTAATCAAGCGGTGTCTTGATTTTCGGCAAGTTTGAGTTATTAACCGATCCTTGTTTCTAGTGCATCTTAGATGATTGTGTTCATGGCAATTCACACATTGTCGATGGGTAAGTACATCACATAGGCTACATATACACGTCATGTTATCTTGGTAGTTATGTTAAGTTAAATGTTAGAGAAGTGAATGTTGCAGGCTGCATGGTAGGTAGGCTGTCACGAGGAGACCGCGCACCAAGCTACTGAACGAGACCGAATGTAACCGTGCAACCACTCTAGTCTAATGTAATCAAGTCTTGGTTCTTGGCAAGTTTGAGTTATCAACCGATCCCAGAAGCCTTCATTTCTCGTGCATCTTAGATTGTGTACATAGGTCATAGGCTATATTACCGATGGTTATCACATACAAATCGTCATGTTATCTTGATAGTTATGTTAAGTTAAATGTTTGTTACGTGGTAGGTAGGCTGTCTCGAGGAGACTGCGCAGTAGGCTACTGAACGAGACCACAACCGTGCAACTGCTCGAGTCTAATGTGATCAAACGGTGTCTTGGTTCTCAGCAAGTTTGAGTTATTAACTGATCCTTGTTTCTAGTGCATCTTAGATGATTGTGTTCATGGCAATTCATACATGGTAGTTATACTCTTATTCTCTTAAATGTTAGAGAAGTGAATGTTGCAGGCTGCATGGAAGGTAGTTTGTCACGAGGAGACCGCGCACCAGTCTTCCCCCTCTGTGTCCCCTTTCTCACCTAGCTGTCCTGCGAAATTAAAGCCCCAGGGTGGCATTTCTTACTACTGAGACATGAATGAAAGTCCTGATGGTGCATTTCCATTTAACTACTGCTACGGCGAAAGTGTCATTTAGTAAAATTAACATACTGACCTTCTTTAGTTTCAGTTATCATTGTTATACAAACTCTAGTAAAGAGGGACTTTCATTACCTTCATTCTGTTGTTGAAGAGCTTTCCTGACTGTTCAAAACAGCCATTTCTTCGTTGTTTACTTTTCAGCCAGGTCACGGACGCTTCAATGTTCGCTGGGTCAATGTAGATGAAAGACTGAGCTTTGGCAAACGATCTCAACACAAATGCAGTCAGCCTGAGGATATTAAAACAAAGTTAGACAGAAAAAAGACAAGAGGAAGCACTTATGATCCGTTTAATGTCTCACGATACTCATCTACTCTAGAAGTATAAACTGTATGTCATGGTAAATGTTGTAATGTTGTAAATACAGTATATAATTAATTATTCTTTGTGGATGATTGACCAGCATTGGTCTCACCAAGTGTTCCCTGTTCCTGCTCCAAATGTGCTGTAAGCACCGTCCTCATGTTTGTAGTTCAGCTGTCTCTGGTAGCCTGTATAGCAATAGAAACACACTAATTAGGGCATTTACAGATTTGATAGGATTTATGATAAGTTCATGATTGTGTGTACATTTGTTTATAACATATATAAGTGTGAATGTACAGATGTAAAGAAAAACTACATTTTATGACTTTACTGGACAGCTGACAGTAAAAAGATGACAGGAAATTAAGGGAGAGAAAGAAAGAATGACATGCAACAAGGGGGGGCCCTATTGTCAGCACCATAGCCCAGAGGGCAGCAGGGTGCCCCTGATCTGTAGTCTCTAATTGGAATGATGAGCACTGTCAAGCGATTATGCACGCTGCTTATTATATTTTGTGCAACCAGCACCAGAATGTAGCAGACGGTAGATTTGGCATACGTGTTCTTTTAGCTACCAAAGTAAACGGAGACTCACCACTGGTCAGGAAGTTGGTAGCCTTTTCCCTGATGGCTGGGGTCAGCTGCTGTGTGTTTCTCAGGTACTCGAGGATGTAGATATTTGGGGCAAGGAGCGCCATGTTCTGCTCACCACATCCATATGGCATCTGCAGCAGCCCATCCAGGTTCTTCAGAGCCCGGCCCAGAATGTCACCTGCCCAAAAACACGGAACCACTGAGACCGAACACGTAACTAACCTGACCTTTACTTTCTACTGGGGCTTGAAAGACAAACTGTTCTCATGTTGTTATTCCATTTAATTTAATATGTTGAAGGTATAAATGCACTTTGTATGTTGACTTTTCATTGTTCAATTGAGTCATTTTCATTCTAACCACAGATTTTCTATTTTTGATGCAAGCCCTTTCCCTTCCTAGAATGTTCTTGGTTAAAGCAACTCTCAATTAAAATGAATTTTCCATTAATTTACCAAGGACTGATACTGAAGCACGGGCAGATCCATCAATCATGTTCTCAGGGAGTTGTATGTCCATTTCCTCTGTCAAAGCTTCACCTGTGAACAGAGAGAGAGAGAGAGAGAGATCAAACACTCAGAACCAAACCAAAGATGTCTTTTAGATTAAACAGACATTTAGTGGATCATGTATTGAAACAGGTCAGACTGGATTAAGAAAATGGAGGGTTCTTTCACTTCAGTTGATAAAATGTATTTTTGATCAAATGTATTATAATGACAGTAAATCAATCTGATGCACCTGCACTAAACTTGGCACAACTGCCATAATCACAATGAAACTAAGTGCTATCTGCAAACCAAGTAGTGAATGTCTCCATTACATTTTTAACATGCAATCTACTCGACTTCCAGTATTTGTCTTTTCACATGTTTGATGGGCAAGGCCTGGTGTAAATCGTACTGACCTTTTGGGCAGAGCAGCCAGTTGTAGGTCTTTGTCATCTCAGTTCCCTCAGCCTGAGAGGGAAAGAAATAATGTGAGTTACAGAGTTTCCATTTGGTTAATGGATAAAAATTCTCCCTTTATTATCTTGTTTTTAAGGTACCAACCTTTACTATGAGAGGTCGTGTGACCACATCAATTCGTCCCCTTTCAGGCACGCTCACAACCTCATTGTCACATGAAACTTGGGATGTCACGGCCTCAGCTCTCACTGACACATTTACAACTCCTAAAAAGAACAAACAGTGTGAAACTTGATTCAGAACAACAACATTTTGTCACTAATGGGGGTCTCACTGATTTCATAGAGATCAAAAAGGGCTCCTCCACCTCAGCAGCCTGGTGGATAAAAGCTTGACTCTCACCTAAGGCTGAGGGGGCCATGGTCCAGCTGAGGGTCTTGCGCTCACTGCCACACAGACAGGATGTGTACTGGTCACCAGAGAGGGGGGTGAGGGTGTAATCTAAGGAGGGGGTTGGAGTCACAGTGACCTGTTCAAGAGAGATAATATATTTTAAAACTGGAGATTTAATGCAAATGCAAAAAACTGTTCAAACTGCAGCACAATGCTGCAGCATTTAAAGTTTCCCCCGTACAACTTGCAAATGTTTTTGTTCCAAATAAAAGGAGACATCTAATTATCAAGCAGTTTGAAGACTGACTTAATTAAGAAAATTATGATTATTCCCTAAATATTATAATATTTCCTAATATAAGAACCTTGGTAAGTCTCAAGACTTACCAAGGTTCTTTTATATATTAGGAGTTGACAGGACCGGCTAGAGAGGTGGGTAGAGATAAACAGCAATCAATTACAGGTTTCAACAATGTTTTAAAAGTGCCTTTGATTCCACATTGTAAAGGGAGTGGGTAAAGACATTATCTATTACAATCTGTTTAATGAGATGTTTTTTTAGTTTCAACTCATAACCCAACCAAATATTGTAAGGTTGTTGTGCATCCAAAAGTTTGGATTCATTGGGGTCACACACACACACACACACACACACACACACACACACACACACACACACACACACACACATACACATATAATATATATATATATATATATATATATATAATCTCTCTCAGCAGGCCTACTGCTGAGATCAGTTGCATTGTTTTTTTAACCAGGGTTAAGATTCCATTATGTGTTTACATAATTGCAAAAGGGTTCTCCAATGTTTTCTCAGTTAGCCTTTTAAAATAATATCAGATTAGTAAACATAATGTGCCTTTGGAACATTGGATGAATGAACAACCAGTTTTGATTCATCACAAATGATCACAGGTATTACAAAACCATAAACTGCTTTAATATTGGATGAATTTCCATCTAATTCAGTACATTTCCACCACAGGAAGATTTTTGGTGATCCCTTAACTTTACATCTAGAGCCATCATCAGGTAAATTGTAAAAATAATCACTTTGCCAAGTATTTTGGTTTACGACCAAAATACCTGCAGACCAATTACCATCTTACTGTACTTTGTGTTTTGTGCTAATTAGCTAATTTTAAATCTTTACACCAGAAAGGTGGGGAAAATGGTAAACATGTCACAACACCTGCTAGACATCAGCATGTTAGCATAGCAGGAATGTTAGCATGTTAACATTAGCATTTAGGTCATGGAAAAATAAATTACCATGATGCAGCTGGTCAGGTAGTTGAAGGTGGTGGCCTTCAGTTCAAAGTGCTCCCCCCGGATGATGGAGTAGGGCAGGCTGAGCTCCAGGAAGAAAGGCTGGAAGACGGTGATGTTTTTACGTGGAGCCAAGCCGAAACCCTGAGGGGACAGACAGAAAGCCTCCGTCTCCCAGGTGGTGATGGTGTCTGGGACAGTGAGGGACACATCCTTCGTTCCAGACTCTCTGGATCAGCAGATACACAGACGCATACGGTGAACTTGAAAAACATACTCGCTTGATTAAGATTAGTAAAAAAACAAAAAACAATGTGAGTAGATTACTAACGTGTAGACTTAAACTGCAGTAACACCACATTGTAGTTACTGTTACTTAAAAAGAATGTGGAAATGTGAAACTGTTTCATATGCTGCGTCCTTGAGATCTCAGAAACTCAGAAAATGCAGTTATACTGGGTTTCATGTGTACTCCAAAAGGACTATTCCCCATACACAATCCTTCTAAAAGAATCGTCGGTAAAATGAGTAATACATTCTGCATAGAATAACTAACTAAAATAACACTCACACTAACACTAACACAATGACTGAGCTATCAGTTTAAAAAAAAAAAAGCTTAGGAGCAGTGTCAGCTAATTAGTTTCATGCCATTCATGTGTGGAGGGAGACAGCGGGAAGGTGAACATACTCTTTAGGCAAAAACATGCACTCATACACTCAAACACGTTTAATTACCATCAAAACCCTCTGTGGCAAAAACTCACCCAACTTCCACCAGGTCCCATATCCAGGTCTCAGGGAAGAAAGTGCGGACTGTCTCTATTGGTGATTTATCAGGAGACGACATATCAGGGGCCGCAGCAGCTCCAACAGAGCCTCTGGCTGTCAAATCTTCCATTCTGGCTGTGGTAGGAACCGAATTATACCTCAAACCAACACCTGAGAAGAAAGTAGAAAATATTCCATTAGGTAAAAATCAAAGCAATGACACAGTCACTGGTTTTAATGAGGTAGTAAATATTCAGCATGTATCACTTGATGGAGCAAAAAGGAAAGTCACCAAAGCTACTATAGCCCTTGTAGTATTCTCTTCCTTTGTATTTGAGGCATGAAGGCTCTCGGATAACCATGTTTGTTGCCATCTTCATCCCTACATTCTAGATAATACAACAAACAGGCATCACTGAAAAGTTGATAAATGTGCAACAATAACTCATTAGTATATTTTTTATTTTGTACACTCATTTGTGCAGGAAGTACCTGGAAAGCTATAAAAGCTTCAGCTGTCCCACCACCATGGGGGTATGGCAAAACATATCTTCTTGGTCTCACATGCAAACATTCTACATCATCTCGAACGTCATATGGAGTATAGGATATTTTTTTGACCGGCAACAATTGAAATATCTGAAAAGAAAGGTTTGGTTCAAAGTTATAAACTGACAATGTTTGATGTTCTATCAAGATCTGACAATTGGGAAACTCCTGGGCTACTATATATATATATATATACCATAAGGCAGACTCTTACAGAGGGCTACACCTCACATGTGATCATAATCTTATACTATAGCATTTTCATAACATGCTTACAACTGGGTGAAAAGAAAAAAATCAGCATTGAGCTGCATTGCACAATTGATAGCAATGTACAACTGGTAGAGGGAGAAAAGGAAGAAAGATTAACCATGGCACAAGTAGATAACAGCAGAGTAAAAATGGATGATGATAAATTTGCAAAAGACTATGCAGAGGTAACAAGTTATGTATGCATATAGTTTTGGTTGATTCCAGTAGTTACCTTGTCTGCATCCAGAGTCTTCCCTGGCTCCTTGATGAGGACGCTCTGGTCAACAGCGCTCACACCACACAGAGATTCTGGCTGGGCGGTAACCTGCATGATGGTCTCCTCTCCTGGGACAGCCGAGGACGGAGAAAACTCCAGAGACACCTGACACAATCGGAAAAGACACATCATACCATCTGGACTTTAGTGGTAGATGAGATCCTGGATCTTTTCAAACTTTAAAAAAGTCGGATTTGAACCTGGGTTGCTACCAAGGACTCAGACAACATGGGGCACATACTCTACCGGGTGAGCTGGAGGCCACCCCATCAGAATAGCTTTTTAATGAAACCTCTGATCTTTCTGCGATTTCACTATACAGCATTTTCCTGCCAGTGGAATGGCCACATGGCAATTGGTCCTGCCCGAAGCTTAATACATTCCTCATAATGGAGCTCTGTATCTAAAGTGATTTTGGGGGTTATGATATTATTGTCACTCCCCATTCCCTGCTCTGCTAAGGTTGGTGCTTCCTTTTGAGATGTGATGAGGTCAGAGCCTAGATGCCAAAAAGCAACGCTGCAGTTATTCTACATTTACATAATAATCTGTTCAATGTGAATTGGCTGACTGAACTAACTGATTTGCATGCCATGGCTTCAGACAAGGAAAGTATCTCGTGTTAGTAAGTATAAGTAGCAAGGACTGCCCATGGATTAGACCACCCTATGCAATGTAAGGTTGAAGTAAAAAAGTGTGATGTTTATAATTGCTCCAAATAATATATCTTACATAGATAATTGATTATTTAAATAAAATGCTACATACTGATGTTCACTATACTCAAATAGCATATACTTTGATTCTGCACCTAGAATCTCCCAAGAACAGCCTTTGCCACATCGTCTCAGTTCTTCTCAGGCTGACCTTGTGACTGAAGCATTGCTCAGTAGAGAAGTCAGCGCTGTTGGCGATCACAGTCTCACTGGGGAGGATGGCGTAAGCCACAACTTGGACGACTGGTGCCATGTCTGGAGACACTGTCAGCTTAAAGGACACCTCGCCCTCATTCACTGAAACAACATGAACAACAATCATCACTCACATGCCTCTGTAGATCAATAGATTGGCCATGCTAACTCAAAGGATAATTTTAAGACAAGTCATTCTTTGCTCACCCGATTTATCTTTAACTTCAACCTGTTTAACTCCTTGTATAACAATGGCTCCTCTTGATAAGACCTGGGAAATTTAAAAGAAAATCACACAAAGAATGAGTAATGCAACAATAAAACCATATTTCCTTTAACAGCAGACTACAACACTGTCTGCTGTTCTCATGTGTGGTTGTGTTTCATGTTATTTAGGCTACTTAGTAGAATATGTTCATATGGTTTATTTAAAAAGTTTGCCATAAAAGTTTAGTGTGTATTACATCAATAAACACTTGCCTGCCTAAAACACAGTTGCTAAAAGAACAGACTTGGGGCCTGTCTCATGATGCAAGTTGAACTTACTCTGGCTCTCTTTGAGGTATCTGACTTTACTAAACTGGCCCTGTTAACTCTGAGTTTAGCAAACCAACTATGTGCTTACGCACGTGAAAAAGGAGGGGTTTGTACCAAACAGCCAATCAAATGCAACATCAGCATATCCAGAGCGGCTTAATAAGATACTGATATAATTATTGATTCCTGCAGTGAAATGTATTAAAAGGGGAAGTCTGACAATTTTACCCATCTAAACACAAGTCTGTTTATGTGTTTGGAAGTACTAATGCATATGTGGAAAAAATGTATCCTTTTGTGACTCCACAAATTGCATGAATTAGCATTAGTTGGGGCTAAGACTACAGTACAAGTTTGAACATGTAAAAAATCTGGGCGTCCTCTGTAGCCCACTGCCCCGTATTGGCTACATTTGTCACGTCTTGTCCCTATGTCAAGTTTCTGTTTTATGTTGGTTTCATGTTTTCTGTTGGTTTTCCATTTCCTGTTTTATTTTGTAGTCTCTCTGTTCTCTTATGTGTTGTCTTGTTTTACTTCCTGTATTTTGGTTTTCCCGCCTTTGTGAATGTTTGCTCCGCCCTGATGTCTTTCACCTGTTCATCAGCCCTTGTGTCACCTGCCCCTTGTTAAAGGAATACGCCACCGTTTGTTGAAATAGGGTTATTCACCGTCTCCTCTATATTTATATAGGTGGGCAAATGCATTTTTGTCTCAGTGCATGCATTGTCTTAGTCCGGCGCCGCCGCCGCTAGCTTAGCTTAGCGTAATGAATGGAATTCTTTGTTGCCGTTAGCATGTCGTGAGTAAAAGTGACCCAACAACGAGTAAAAATAGCAATGCAGATTAAGACTAGACGATTTCCTAGGCAGATATTGACTTGGGACTATATTGGTTGGAAGTAGGCTACAGCTGAAGCACTGTTACTCGGGCACAGAGATATCGGCAGCCCGCAGAGCTCCACGGCCGGCGCAAAGTCACCCTTTCTGGGTTACTGGACTACCAAATGCTGCTGCCCTGACTGAGCTCTGCAGGGCTCGGCGGGGCTCCGTGGCAGGCAGCCGCAGGGCTCTGCGGCCGGCAAAAAGTCAACGTTTTTGGTTTACTGGACTACCAAATGCCGCTTCCCTGACTGAGCTCGGCAGGGCTCCATGGCAGCCATCCCACAGGGCTCTGCAGCCGGCGCAAAGTCACCGTTTCTGGGTTACTGGACGGGCAGCGGCCCACCGAGCCCCACGGAGCTCAGTCAGGGCAGCAGTAGTCCAGTAACCCAGAAAGGGTGACTTTGCGCCGGCCGTGGAGCTCTGCGGGCTGCCGATATCTCTGTGCCCGAGTAGCAGTGCTTTGGCTGTAGCCTACTTCCACCCAATATAGTCCCAAGTCAATATCTGCCTAGGAAATCGTATAGTCTTAATCTGCATTGCTATTGTTACTCGTTGTGAATACGCAGGCTACAAGAAGTAATTAGGTTTTGTTTTTGTTGTTGTTGGGTCACTTCAGAGATGTTCACAAGTCATTTTTTGCAAGTCCAAGTTAAGTCTCAAGTCTTTGAGGGGCAAGTTCAAGTCAAGTCTCAAGTCTTTTGCCACAAGTCCAAGTCAAGTCTCTGGCCATCCTATCTGTCCCTAACACCGTATTGTTCAATCTTATGAATTCAAAGCATGTGCTGTAGCTACCATCCATACAGTACAGTATCAGAATCAGAATCAGTGGAAGGATAACTTTATGGGATCTACTTAACACATCCATCTAGCCCTCGGACCTGGTGAAATATTAAACTAAGTCTGTCACATCATATGGATACAACTGTAAAGATACAATTTGCATGTTCCCAGCATTAGCACAACACTTTGCAATGGTTAGCTTGTTACCTGTAATGATATATGCTAAATGTAACGTCTCTTTCACTCAAAAAAATGTCTAATGTCGAAGTGGAAATCAAGAGAAAAGTGGCGGCGCCACACCAGTTACAGAACAACATGCATCTCAGTGTCAGTCCAAATTACGCACAATAAGCAGTTTCAATTCACTGATGTAATGCCATTAATTTTCTACGTGTTAATAGGCTTAGTGAAACTGAGTTCAGCGCGAGGGAGATCTGACTCAGAGGAGGAGAGGTTAGTGAGGTCAGCGTCTCCACGGCAGGTGACAGTGCGCACGGATCCGCTGCGCCAAGCATGGATGAAATAATGAAGAAGTAAATAGGACTACAGTAATAGAAATATGTACAGAATTAAGACAGCCAAGACAGTGGTGGACCAGGTACACCTTGTTCACTTAATAGCCTACAAATCATCCACGGGATCAATTACGCATCACATGAGTATTCCCACCCGGCACAGCGTTTATTCCTGGGGAGATGGATCCGTGCGTCCCGCCTCCTGTGCGCCATGGATTTCTTAGCCTCAGCAACTACTAACTATAAGATACTATTTGCCTGTTCCCAGCATTAGCACAAAACTTTGCGATGGTTAGCTTGTTACCTGTGACGATATATGCTAAATGTAACGTTTCACTTTCTTAGCGTGTGAGTGACTGACCTATCTGGGTGCGTTTTTAGATGCCTGATGAAGTCCGACGTTGTTGATCCGGCATCATTTATCTTGGTGCCACACACTTTGCATGCAGCTTTTCGCTTACTGCCACTGTTTACAAAGTTATTGAAAGCAAAACTAATGACAAAAGGCACAACTCGGGGAGGACTTGGTGTCGCCATCGGCAATGCATTTTTTGATATGTGAGTGCACACACATAGGCAGATGCGTTACGTTGCACATTATGGCAAAGGGCAGGGGACATACAGCTCGTCATACGTTTCCCCATATATGCGCCAATAAAAGAAAATAGAAATACATGAATACATTTAGATTTAAAAAGCAATAATTGTATGAAAACAGGTTGCTGACAAGTCTCGAAGCTTGAGTTGCAAGTCAAGTCTGAAGTCTTTTGGGTCGAGTCACAAGTCAAGTCTGAAGTCTTTTGGGTCGAGTCCAAGTCAAGTCTGAAGTCAGCTGTTTGTGCGACTTAAGTGCGACTCGAGTCCGAGTCTCAGACTCGAGTCCCCATCTGTGGGTCACTTTTACTCATGACATGCTAACGGCAACAAAGAATTCCATTCATTACGCTAAGCTAAGCTAGCGGCGGCGCCCCTGGACTAAGACAATGCATGCACTGAGACAAAAATGCGTTTGCCCACCTATATAAATATAGAGACGGTGAATAACCCTATTTCAACAAACAGTGACGTATTCCTTTAACCCTTGATTACTTGTGTGTTTAGTTTCTGTGCTTTCTGTGTCTGTTGTTGGTTGATTGTCATTCACCATCTGTCTTTTGTGAAGAGTTCCGTCCTGTGTGTTACTGTGTTTTTGTGCTCCTGGATTTTTACCCATTCCTTCTGTGTTCCTGTTTTTCTGGATTTACTCACCTGCTCAGCTTACTTGTTTGTAATAAAGTGCAGATCGGGGTGCATTTCTCTGTCTGAGCCCGGCCCCTGTCCAATAGAGCAGTAACCGAACCCGGCCCAAGCCCGACAGGCATTAAGATATTTATGTCCGAGCCCGACACAGTTAAAATATCGTTTTTTACTCATACTAATGACACTTACGTTTGTTTGTGTGGAATGCCCGCTTTTATTAAGCAACTGTAGGAAGGCTTTCGGAAATGTCAAGAGATGAGCGCATCAGCGCACACGGGGCAACAAGTGCACGTTAACACAGGCACGCACCTACATAATAAGCTTTTTTAAATTTAAAATGTTCAATGCTTTATCGCGCTGATGTGACCCAGCCCTACCCGAACCCAACATAATTTCGAAATATCTGTCCAAACCCGGCCCGGCCCGTCGGGCTCGGTTCGGTTATCCATCCTCTAGTTTGTAAGTCTCTTTTTGTTCTCATTAAATTATTATTATTTCAAACTGCTGCACACTCCTCACCTTCTTGCACTTGGGTCCAAGCCTGCACTGTGACAACATTAGCCACTACTAGCATAACACACAAGAATGTCTGAACCCACTGTCAGTGGTTGAGTTGCATTATGGGTAATGTAGCTGCTGGGTTTTGACAAGAAAGTATGGAATAAAAGATCTCTGGTTCTGCTGCATTAATTGTGATCTTTTTTCCTAAATAGGCATTTGTGATTCTCCAGTGTTGTAATTGCACCAGACTGGATATTTAGCTTGATGCACTCAACTCTTAATATTTGGATCAAATTAGTGGATGGAAACCCACATTAATCTGAATTTTCTTTAGCAGATTTGTTGAACAGTTTTGTTCAATATAGTGCTTTCAACTGTAAACGGGGTCAGCCCTAATGTTAGGTGGCAAACTTTGCCTATTATTACTCAACATGGTCTATACTTAAATGTAGCACAAAACACAAACTCTGCTGGGTATTTGGTGTCTCCAGTCTTACCAGGTAAACTGTGGATATCAGTTATGGGATGTAAAGGTAATTTTAAAAATCATCTTCCCCATGGCCATGTCTCTGGAAGAGAACTGGTGATGGGATAATAGTTCACCAACCACTCACCAGATACATCACATCCACAAAGCCCTGGGCTTCTCCAACTACGGTGTATTGGATGAAGATGTCTTCTTCTTTGTCACAGGAAAGTGGTTCATCCTTCTTCTTTATGTCCAGGAAGCTGCCTGTTTTAGTATCAGGAGAAGAAAGTGTGGCCAAAGACACTGTGTGATCGTTAGACTCATAGTATGGTGTTCTGTATGGAGGGTAGCCCAGTGTCGGTGTGTTGCTAACCTAGAGTGCAGAAAGAAAAAAATATATATATAAATGTGATCATGGTGGTTAAAGTAGAAGAAAGCTTCAGTTTTTTTTCAGCCAATACAAATGTTTAGGTATATACATAGTAAACAGTTCCTATGGCACATTGGTCAGTTGCAGCATATTGAGAAACCATTTTAGGTTTTAGAGTTTGGACTTTTTATCATCTTCATGAAAGTGTTATACTGTGGCTGGCAAATGTTGGGTTACAGATAATAGTTTCTACTTCTTACTTGTAAGTGGATGTCCCTTTCAAAGTCAGCTGTGCTTAATGAGAAAGTGGCGACACCATCACTGTCGGTTGTGAGATTCTGTAACCATCGCGATGACCACCTATTCCCGTCAAACAGGAACACGGGCATGTCAGGAATGGGTGTATTATTGTAATAAACTGCTTTAACCTGTTGGAAGCACAACGTTGTATCACCGAGAATGCACACTGCTTCAGTTGCACTGTGTATAGAATCACATTGAAGAAGTGAAGACCAAATGCACTTACTTTTCCTTCCACATTTGATCCTTTGTTATAAATCTTGGGAGTGTCAGTGAAAGACAGCTTTCCAACAACATATGAAATCACCGTAGTCTTCTCTTGTGGGCGTGAAATACCTGTACAAGAAGCCTTCATGTTACATCAATGTGGACGCCATATTGTTTCATACATGGCATAGTCATTTTGTTATTATAGGCCTAATAACTCTTTTTAAAACATAAGTACAATATATTTTATGACTTGCCTGTCCCCTCCTCTTCCATATTTGCACTGAGTTGCAGTACATCTCGCAGCGCCTTTTGTGCAATTTTTGTGAAAGTTGACATTGTGAAGATAAAAGTGGCACAGCCTTTCTTGTCCGTCTAGAAAGCACAATAAAATAAAATAAAATAAAATGAAAAAGTGAAGGACATTTCAAACTTTCCACATATCATGCCCTTATTACTTATATCTAACTACTATCTCCATTTTATAAAAATTAACTTTTACGCTCCTCAAATTGTACATTAGGCTGGCAAGACAGATGACAATATGTAGTGTTAAATGTGCACAGTGTACATTCTGTAGGAGGATATGTAAGGTCTATGCACCTTGCTTCATGAGACTGTCACCATAGCTACTGTACCTGCTTTGTCTCCTCGTAGCAAGGCATCGGGATTTCAGGGATTCCCTCTGGATGTTCAGGGGTGTATACAAGCAGTATACCATAATAGGCATATAAAGGTCGGCACACCTTAAAGTCAACACTGCCTGGCACAGGCTGTCCGTATGTATACCTAATTAGATGAAATGGAAAAAAAAACACATTGAAAAGAAAGTAATCCCTAAACTGGACCTATTTTAGAATATTTCAGAGTAATGAGCGAAATAGCTTTTACTTACGTTGCACACACTTCAGCCTTGATTTCTTCCTGATTAATATTTACTTCATCAAATGCATTTAATTTTACATCAAATTTAGGCAAAACTGGGAACAAAATATGATTATTAGAACTTTTGCTTCATTACACATGGATTGAAATGGATGGTAAAAAAAAATCTAACTTACCGTATTTTTCCACCTTGAAGCTGTGTTGTATTTTATCTGACCCAATCGACACACCAGTCTTGGAGCTCCTCGGGCCTCAGAGTTCAAGGCGTAAGAAAGCTGCAATATCTTACTATTGGATGTTTCATTCAGCCACTGTCCAATCCTGTTGCTGTTAGAATCCTGTTAAGTGAAGTAAATGGGAAGAACATGTGACAATAGGAAACTCGTGAATACAGGAAGAGCATGTTTCTTCTTCTCCTTCCACAGGATGGCAGATAATGGTTGATGGTTTGGTGTAAGAAATTGGACTTCTTACTCTCAGTGGGAAAAAACATCATGAAAACTTGAAGCATACACTTTAACAACATATCATTTGAAACTACTCTCAATTAGATCCTGATGAATGTACTGGCAAGCTAATATCAGTGCCCAGTTACAGATATTGGTCTGATTAGTGTATAATCTATAGATTATACACTATTATATATATATTATATGTAGATTAATTTACCATATAATCAATGATATAATCAAAGTAGAGGGAGGCAGGGCAGTACAGCCCGATCCGGCAGGGGAGAGTTCTAGCCCGACCAAGCTCCTCTCCTTACCCTGTCTCTCTTCATTATGCTGTTATAGTTTAAGACTGCCGGGTGACTTCCTTTGACACACTGAGTTTCTCTCTCCTCTCTCTTTCCATCTGTGTGCATCCTTGTCCCAGAAATGCTTGTTATTAATTTAGCTCTGGGGAGCTTATTCCCCGGAATCCTTATGTTTTTCTTAGATTAGGGTGGCACCTAAATCATGGTTGCAGCAGTCCCAGTGGTCCTGCTCCGCGCCCTGCTATGCCCTGTTAGACCCTGCTACACTCTGCAGTGCCCTGCTACATCCTGCTGCGTCCTGCTACGCCCTGCTGCGTCCTGCTACGCCTTGCTATGCCCTGCTACATCCTGCTACGCCCTGCTACGTCATGCTATGCCCTGCTATGCTCTGCTGTGCCCTGCTACATCCTGTAACGCCCTGCAGTGCCCTGCTATGCCATGAACTACTACACCTACTATTTCTAGTCATTGTTCCATTATGTTCATTGTGACTGTTATTGCCACTGTTCATCACACCCCTAACCGGCACCATCAGACACCGCCTACCAAGAGCCTGGGTCTGTCTGAGGTTTCTCCCTAAAAGAAAGTTTTTCTCACCACTGAGGATTCTTCCTAAGAGGGAATCTTTCCTCGCCACTGCGCACCAAATGCTTGCTCTTGGGGGAATTACTGGAATTGTTGGGTCTTTGTAAATTATAGTGTGGTCTAGATTGTATCTGTAAAGTGTCTTGAGGTAACTCTTATGTTATGTTATGATTTGACACCATAAATAAAATTTAATTGAATTGAATTAATGGGCAAATGTACATAAAGAAGTTGCTGCAAAAAGTATATATACACATATTCGTCTTCTATCCTTTTTAAATCAAGTTTTATGTAGTTTGACAAATACATCTTATATTTTGGTCCACTTACTAGCTTTTATTAGCTAGTCTTGGAGGAGTTCATGCAGAGCAAAAAAAAATAATTTCTACTGAACTCCATCCATCTTCTGATGATGAACATTAAAGGCTGTTAATATCACCAGAAAATGCTCTTAAATGTAGCTTGAGTTATGATTTTTGTCATATGTTTTTAGGAGATTAACATGCTGAACTTTTAATAGACATTATAAAGCATTTTGTTTTATAGTATTTGTATTGAACCAAACTTAAAAAAATATATAACGTTCAGTTTATTATACCCAGTAGTGTGTTTAAGTGTGGATATTAGTCTTACCTCAATTTCGATTGTCTTGTACTGTAAAGAAAGAAAGAAAGATTTGTTAGGACAAGCTGCGCTCATCACACATGAGTTAAAGATGATAAACTCAGACTTCAGCTCTTATATTTATGATTTTAAATATATGAACGTGTGACACACAAAACATGAAAAAAAAAACATTTAAAAGAGGGTTGTCCTCAAGAGTATGTAATTTTTGGAGAAAATAAATACAGTTCTATTGTAATCTTTAGTATAGATTCCACTGTTATTTCTAATTAAATGGGATAATGTGTGACACAATGTTGCAAAATAAGAAAACACATGTTGGAATGGATCCATCACTGGGTCAGCAACCTTCAAAGCAGCTTGGTAGGTTTACCTAAAGGGGCTGTGGTTGTACTACTGACCCAGAGCTTCACCAGGAGCTCATATTCTGGTTCAATCAAAACTAAAACCTGCACCATTATCAAACCGTATCACCGATACTGTTTATGAATGAGACCTAAAGAAAGGAAAGACTGTTCAAACACTCACCAGCTGATTGACCGGTCTTAACTTGGAATCCAGTGTGATGACTCTGAAATGCACTGAGAGACATGCAGAGAGATTACATAAAGCCTTTACAGCTCTTCTACAGCAGTGTTAAACATCCTAACAGGCCAGTGATTGGTCTTCTGTTAACAGAGAAATTACATCAAATTTGAAGGAAAGAAGAAAAGGTGAGAAAAATTGATAGTTTACAATCAGCATCCCCTATTGTTGTCTGTCATAGAACTGCATACATTAATAAATAAAAAAGTAATCAGTGGAAAATGTCCCAGTATCCCAAGAAGGAAACTTCACTTTCAGCTCAGTGTGCATAATTAGTATTAACATTTAGGAATCTGGACACAGCCTTGGATTTCAATAAAGTGGTGGATAGTTTTGCACGGAAACTGCTTATAAGGAAAAGCATTAACTTTGAGATAAGATAGCTCACACAGTTACTCTCTTTAATATTATAAATAAATATTATAAATATTGTAAAATGTGGGACATTTGTACAGAATGTGGGGACATTAACTGGTGCAGCAAATAAAACCTAGAGGCTTATGGAAGGAATCTCATCTCAATTAGTATTTAAAGCAAATACAAAAGTCAAGTAATCTACATAAGTAACCAAGCAAACATAGCTTAAAAAAGCAAATATAAAGTAACCAACATAAATCAAGTAAAAACCCTTCAGCTCAAAATTACCTGTTTGTCCTGGGAGGTAGATTGGTTTATCTGTTTGGATGAATGTCATTGGTCGATAGACTTTGATCTTAACTTTTCGGACTTCTTTAGAGTAGAATGTGTCGCCTCGTACCTCCACCACAAAATTCTGCACCACTTCATCCTGCACTAAAGGAACCTGTGACAGAAAGAGATTTTATAGACACCAAGGGAGCCATTACATCCCATTAAAACATGATTTATGAATATTTAACTTGATCTGTTGTAACTTAAATTGTTAAAATCCTAAAATCACACATGTATTACAACAGCAGTTGTCAATTTACACAACTTATTTATTTATATTGTGTACTTTCTGTTACAAATCTATGTGTGGTTCTGTATATGTTATGAAATCCCATTAAGCTAACACATTTTATGGAAATGGACACATGAATCAAATCAGGAAAGCTGCTGACCTTAAATTCAGTGCAGGTATGAAATTCTTGACTGGACGTCTCCTTCAGAAGGGTTGTATTCGCCTCTTGGGACATCAGAGTGACGCTCATTTCCAGAGTCTCGTTGGGCTGCAGGAGACTCGCACAGAATTTGGTCTCAGTTCCAGATTCAAGAATTGCAGGAATGGCTACCATGTACTGCCTACAGCCACAGACACACATACAGTAGATATCTCACTGGATCAGACATGGAAATAACCCCAACCCAGAAGCATAAAATCCTTACCCATGATCAATTCATTCAACCACAGGCTATTATTATTTTTTAACTGTAGAGGTAACTTACGGTCCTGCCACCGCTTGGCCCACGCACATCCAGCTCAAGAAGAAACACAGTTTCCATGTCCACATCTGAATCCCAGGACGACCCATGACTGAATGAGATGATCCTGAGTCAGCATCTGTTTAATATCCTCTGATAGAGAATCCTACGCCCACAAACCCACCCTCACATCCCCTCTGTTTGATTTTAAGGTAACCCATTCAATCATTTATAGACTTCATGTTGTGGTGTGTAATGCTGACTGCAATTTTTTAATTGGGCAATGTTTGAAGTCCAGGAAGTTTAATTCCAACTATAACAATGTAAATATGAAAAGATATTTTTTTACTGAATCAGTCTGTTGTACTTTATATAATTTTAGAATATGTAAATTTAAAAAAGGTGCAATGTGTAGTTCCTTGCCACATGCTCCAAAAAAATAAATAGGGGCAGCATTTTACTTTGTGCAAGAACTGCATGATTTACTTTTTGCACTTTTTGATATTGTTCAAGTTTCAAAACAGTTTGGCACACAAAAAACCATGCAACGTCCTCAAAAATGTAACTGAGATTCTGCTTTCCAGTCCCAGGAGAATCTAGCTCCATCCTGGCGAGATTACTCGCTCAGTGGAGCGCACGGAGACAACAGCCTGGCCAGAGTTTCACCAACTCAAATTTAAGACTTTTTAAGACTATTATGAACGATATTTGAGACCTTCATCACAACATCAACTATGCCGTAAATTCAGATTTTTCAAGCCAAGTATTGTTAAACTTGAATTTCCCCATAGCTGAAAAGTAAAATCTGTTTTATGTCTGTAGTACAATCTGAAAGAGACTCGCGCCAATAACACAAAATCTGATTGGCTGCAATACAAGTTGCATGTTGGTCTCACAGCAAAATATTTGGACTAGACACCACGGAATAAAAAAAGAGAGCATGAGAGGTAGCGTTGCATGGATGTAGTAAAATTAAGACCTGTTTAAAATTATTTAAAGGGGTGATAGAATGCAAAACCGATTTTACCCTGTCATAGTTGAATAACGGTAAATAGGACATACATAGAAGCTCAAAATCCCACTGACACCCCTTTACTATGAAAATCTCATATTTTGAAACTGCCTCTGAAAACGGGCGAATCCCAACAAAGCTGAGATGCTTGCGCAAGCATCTCAAAATCCGGAACCTTAAGAGAACAGTCACGCCCCAACATTTACATAGGCTACACAACTGACCTGAGATCAGGTAGTTTTCTGAATCTAGCTAGGTCACGCAGATCTCTGCTATTCCATTACAAAATTCACTTCTGAAACTTTTTTATGCGAGAAATCAACCATATAAAGCTCGAATATGGGCCGCTTTACGAAAATGGATGGCTAATTGCAAATTTTCTCCGACTGTGTGTCGGAGTTTAGTGCCGGTGTTGGTGCTGCCTGGGTTGCTACATCGCCGAGCTTGTTACGCCCGCAATCTTTTACCGCAGCCCGCAGGTTCCAGTTAATCTTATAATGGGTATGTGTGTTGAGTTATTTAAACAAACAATCGGGGAAATAAACGCCTCTTGTCCGCGAGTCTCATTGATAGATCCGCGGTGAGATGGAGTCCATCAATGAGAGCTAGCTAGCCTCCTCCTAACTCTGACATTCACAAAAATACATTCAATTGAAATCCGAAATCGGACAAGTGTTACCTAAGCTTTGTAAGACCTTGAGGAACCTGTAATATTCATGCCGTGACGAAATTCAAACTGTAAATATAATTTAGTTATGACGAAAGTGTAGCTAGCTAGCTGCGGTATTTCCCCATTGTAATGAATGGGACATATAGCAAGTAGCTGCTCGTCCTACAAAGACGCCTCGCGTTCATAAAAATGCCTTAAAATCAAATCGGACACAACGGTTAGCTTTATAAGACATTGGGGAATGATGTTGTATAAGTGGCGTGACGAAATTCAAACTGTAAATATAATTTAGTTATGGCGACAATGTAGCTAGCTAGCTGCGGTATTTCCCCATTGTAATTATTTATAGATATAGTTATGCGGGCAGCTGGCCGCGGAGCCCCGTATGCAGTATCCACAAAGGGTGACTTTGCCCTGGGTATGGAGCCCAGCAGGCTGTCGCTTTCTCGTCAGACTGTGTCGAGCTCCTAAAGTCCGACACGTCTTACCAAATTTGCAATTAGCCATCAATATTTGTAAAACGGTCCATATTTGAGCTTTATATAGTTGATTTCTCGCTTAAAAAAGTCTCAGAAGTGAATTTGGTAATGAAACATTGCAGTGTCTGGAATATGAGATTCTGTCGCTTCTCTAATGTATGTGTATTGGGGATTCGCTCAACCAATCAGCGCGCGTCTCTAATGTCTGCGTATGGCAAGTCGCTCAACCAATCACCGTGCAGCTCATCTAAATATTCATGACCATACCATATTTGGAAGAAAAGCTCTTGTTACAAATAGGGCCAAAACACAGGGATGCATAAGGGCCAATAAAATATCAACCAGGCCATTTTCAGCCCAACCAATGTTACATACCCCATTAGGAGACGATAAGGAACAGTGTGAAATACCCTATATAATCATTCTATCACCCCTTTAAGACCTAGAACACAGTACTTAAGCTACAGAGAATTTAAGACTTTTAAGGCCAAAAATATAGATTTTTTTGAGAGGAGGCACAGACAGCAATGCGAGGGAAGCAGATGTGAGGCAAGCAAGCCGTGATCCTGGCTAGGCTAACGGTATGTGACCACTGGCAATAGTCAAAAAGCTGGGCAAAGCATTCTGGTAGCGTTGCAGCGACTTCCAGAAGCAGGGCATCGAGCTAACCGCTCCTCATTTGCATAGTTGTGGTCCAAGCTACTTCATGCAAATCAGGGCAACTCAACGCCTCTGGAAAACTCACGAATTTTTTTTAAACTGACCATTGTCGATCTAAAATAAGGACAGATTCAGAAACTGCATAGCCTATTTTTTGCATAAAACACATCGGTGAACTATTTTCGTAAAAAATAAGCCTGTTGATCTGTTTTGAAATGTATTTATTTGATTAGGACAATGCACATTTCTTTAAATGCGCCAGTGTTAGCCAGTCAGCAAATTTTCAACTGTAGTCCTAGTTGCCGAGCATGCATGTCTTTATCGTGGGAAGAAACCAGAGCACCCGGGGGAAACCCACGCAAACACGGGGAGAACGTACAAACTCCAAACGAAAGGCCTGAGACGACCTGGGCTCGAACCCAGAAGCTTCTTGCTGTGACGTAGAAGTGCTAACCACTGAGCCACCGTGTTGCCTGCGAGAAGACAGCCCCACATGAAGCGTTCGTCCAATCAGGTGCAGCCATTGTGGTTGTCTGAGTGTGTAGCCATTATCTTTGCTTGTCAGTGGTCATTGAAGATACATTGATAACTGTTAGTGGCAGGCGCAACAAGCATCCAATGCTCCATCACACCAACCATCACACAGATTATTGTGGTGATTACAGAGACCTGGCTGCATGAAAACATCCCCCCCCCTGATTTTTTATGTTTTAAAATAGAAAAATATGGCCATATCTTGCACATTGCACCTTTAAGCATTTCGTTCCTTCCATAGTGATGATGCCGGGATTTTATTGCTGTAGCTAACTATTTTAAATCAATTGAACGTGTCAATGTTACAGTAAGTTAAGTTTTGCAACATTGCCCTTTACCCAGCGTGGTATGTTTGCTTTTGTCATGCAAACAGCTCTTAACGATTACTAGGGCCAAAGTAGACACATTTTCCAGTAAATAAACATTTGTGAACTGATAAAGTCACATACTGGTCATGAGTTACAACACAGTAGAGAAGCAATGTGCTGACCGTTGAAAATAGGTCAAGATTAAAACTAAACTAAAATATAATCATTCAAACATGCCAAGGCATAAGATATTGAAGACATCTTAACCACTTGAGTGCTTCAGATTCCTTCAACCATTTAAACTAGGATCACCAAACTGAAGAGCACCAGAGGGACAACTTCTACACCACAGAGCAGCATTCCATGCGGACTGTATTATAGCTGAATAAAACTAAACTATTTCTTCTTATGAAAATATATATGTATATGCAAATAATGCTTCTTTCCATGATTCTTCATGCTTTTCAAGCAGAAAAGGTGGGTGCAGAGAATAAAAGCAGCTGGAGCTGTACAGGATAGCAAGGTAATTAATCTGTCATTAGCTGTCATTTTAAATGTCACTTCAGTTATAATATCTGTCATCTGTACATAAACATGGGAGTGATAACCATATGTAATATTGGTGTAACGGGTTGTATATAGGTTTTGTTAAATTCCTGCATAAATGTGGACACTGCCATCTGCTGGCGTCACTCTCCCATTGCGCCGCAGTGCTAAAAGTACTGTCTATGGGTAAATCGCATGTTAAACGCTGCAGAGATAATATTAGCCAAAATGCTTTAAAGCCCACCACACAATGTTTTATGTTACCATATGTTTGTTGTGATGTAATTTAGAAATGAATGCCGTTTGTTTGGCGTCGAGTGAGTCATTCATCTTCTTAGGCTTAGTGCTGAATGCTAAATGTAGCTTCTAATGCTATTCCTCCGTCTGACTTAGCCTACTGTGCGTTGTGTGTAGGGCTGTTTATGTCTCTGTCCGCGATGTTGACGTGCCGATTCAGTCTGGTTTCCCCATGTGCAGGTAACTGTTATTGAATTTGATGCTGACTTTTATTATGTGAAAAATGTATAATGTTAGGAGCTATATTCCGGTGCCGAAGACACTATTTCATCTACTGTATTTGTATACAGCAGAAATGCCTTAGAAGCTGAGGATTTTATTTTATTTATTTTATTTTACATTTTACTGTGAAATAGATAGTGTATTGTAAAACATGTATTGCTATACTTTTGTTAAACATAACCATTTCCACTATAGGCTACGTTTAAGAGCATTCCAGGGACGGATTGGCCATCTGGCAATTCTGGCAAATGCCAGAGGGGCAGGACCATTTTTTTTATGTGGGCCGGTCAGATTTGGTTTTTAAATATACAAATAAATAAATATAAATAAAATCGACCGACCCAATCAGAGGTTACTCAAATTGGGACGTTCACAAAATCAAAGCACGTGACCTGAGGTGATCATGCTGCTCTGGGGGACTGACTGCGCTGTGAGAAGCCACTGCTGACGGGCGCAGAGCTTCTCCGGAGCTCCGACTGCTGTCTGTCCGCGTGGCAGTTTCATTACCGGTTAAAAACGTCTCGTTGTAACATCAAATAGTAGTCTAATTAGTTCGTACAGTTGGTTTTAACGCATGATGCGAAGTGTAGGCCTATAGGAGTAGCCTACACATGAAAACCCTGAACAAGCAGTGTCGTTCTGCTCCATCTTTCTGCTGTGCCCCATTCACGTAGTGTTTAGTTTTACACTATGTTGGTTAAACTCTGCAATTAGCCTCTGTAAGTCAATCCTACATTTTTCAACTTAGGAGCAAAATGTGCTCCTTGGGGAAAAAAGTTACCATAAACCCCTGTTCATGCTGTGTGTTGTCATATCCAGCCCATGTCCCAGATGTGGAAGCCCCCTTACTGGACTACTGAATATAATAATATTCCATTATATTTTGTATTTCGAATTGTTACCTGCCACCAGAATTTTGTGATTTCCTTGACATAAATATAGACGTTTTTACCATAAATTGGTGCCTAAAAATGTATCAGAATGCAGGAATTGAAGTATTTTACCCTGAAGTATAATCACAGACAGCCATAAAAACATTTTTAAATTGCAGAGTTAGAGAGTTAAAAAAGATGGAAAGATGGAGAACCAGACGGACAATATGTACAGTGTCAACAGAGAGAAACACGGACAAGAAGACAGACAGTGACAACAAAGGACAACATACTGTAGAGAATGACAGTAACAGCATATAAATGGCATAAATTGGTAGTATGTGTAAATTTGTTATCAACGTGTTCTTTAAAAAAGTCGTAAGCATTGTTTGCCAGTTACATTAAATATTTAAAAAAGCAGTTACATAAGGTACTGCTTGTATTATTTCACCATCTGTACACAATAAATTAGTGAATGCACGTGTCCGTGGGTGGGGCTGCGTGGGCGTGATAATGTGGGCTGGTGTGGCTACAGTGCCAGGGCTGAATTTTTGTCCCAGTTTGCCCCTGTATCTGTCCGCGATGCTGACGTGCCTATCTATCCTGATTCAGTCCGGTTTCCCCATGTGCAGATGCAGCTCCACATACGCAACATATTGAGACTGTTACATAGAGGACCGTCACATTTGCAGTGACAGTCATGAAAAAACAACGTGATATCAGCGTGAACATTCAGCCATCACAAGAAGCACAACTGAAACCATGTACAATAAAAAAGATGACAGTAAAGGCAATGGGAGCTCTCTTTTTTCTCTTCTCTTCTTGTGGGGATAGAATCAGCTGTTAAAACCAGCGGAGTGTCTCTTCAACACTCTCCCTCAGGGACAAAGGGGGCGTCAGCATTCCTGGCACTATGTGTTTTGTCAAGTTTTCAACAGTTGTGTGCCCCTTTCTATTATTGTAATAATTAACAGCATGTTTCAACACAAGAGAGTGCATGTTTGTATGCCTACGCTACGAGAGAACCTTAGGTCACATGCTGCAAACACCGCTTATCTGTGAATGTGTCTTGGCTAGATTGTGAAAACCCTGGGTTGATTTATCGAGTTGATAAGTAGTCTGGATACGGTATAGGGGACAGCACTACTCAGTATGACACGATGTGCCCTGCTATGACATGAACTTCCACGATAACCTTCGACATCACTGTGACCTTTAATGTGACTATTATCGCCACTGTTCATCACACCCCCAACCGGCCCGTCAGACACCGCCTACCAAGAGTCTGGGTCTGCCGAGGTTTCTTCCTAAAAGGGAGTTTTTCCTTGCCACTGTCGCGATAGCCACTGCTAATGCTTGCTCTTGAGGGAATTACTGTAATTGTTGGGGTTTTGGAAATTACAGAGTGTGGTCTAGACCTACTCTATCTGTAAAGTGTCTCGAGATAACTTTTGTTATGATTTGATACTATAAATAAAATTGAATTGAATTGAATAACCGTTGTGCTTCATATATATATCTAAGGGCTTGAGAATTTAGATCCAAGATAACTTGAGAAATTGGACAGAATGCAACATTTTGAAACTCTTCCATTTGCTCATAGGCCTACAACTGAACCCGAGTATTCAGATATTTGTTCGTTAGATATACACATTTGTAGTGATGCTTTAGTTGTGTTCAGTTGTATCAGTTGTACATGGGATGTATTATATTTTTTGTAAGAAAACTTTAAAAAGTGTTTTGTCAGCACTGTGGTCCTGACTGATGATCGGGTGTACACTGGGTAGTCAGCATTAGCAAAGAGGAAACTTCCCCTCTTTCAAATAACAGGGATGGAGGAGGTGGCCAATGCTGAGGGAGTCTTATTTTCTTTTTAACTTTAATTGTTTGTGTTTGCAATGCCCAGATGTAAGCACACTGTTGTACAACATCAGCCAGAACGTTTTAAACATGGCCTCAAAGGCCTGATGGACGATTCTCATCAGTACAGCCTG
This sequence comes from Perca fluviatilis, assembly GCF_010015445.1. Lineage (NCBI taxonomy): Eukaryota > Metazoa > Chordata > Actinopteri > Perciformes > Percidae > Perca > Perca fluviatilis. The sequence goes on along the minus strand of NC_053113.1, from coordinate 16,688,639 downwards.
TATTTTTATCTACAGCTAATGTTCTGCAGCTATAGCTTGCACATTTATGTTAATTCATAATATTGTGATGTGTATGAATGCCATTGAAAGTATGTATGTGCTATATATGTTGAAGAAATTCTTTAAATCTGTATGGGTTGTCTTCACTTGGGTGACATTATGGTAGTTTTGTACATGATTCACATTGTGTGAACAGTGGAGAACTTTAGATATGAGACTCCTTTAGCTGTGCTTTAACGTTTCAATCTTAGACAATAGCTCATGCAGTAAACTCCTAAAACACTGTTCACACAGTATACAGCACAGTAGTACATCATTCAAATATGATGTGAGTTTGTTGTCAGAGCTGCTAAAAAGCTGACAGCAGAGTTAGAACAGAAGGGCATGCAGGTTTGACTCTGAGCTTAAGAACATAACAAATGTCTCTATTTTTCAACTGTCCTTTATTATTTGCAACGTGATCATTTGTTTATTTTGGATTTTTCCATATACAGTAGGTATGTGTGGTTGTGAAGATGTATGTGTATATATATATATATATATATATATATATGTTACAAAAACATCTTCTGATGCACAACCTTGGACACATCATCAGTGTTGTTTCCAGGAGTCACTGGGTGTTTTGGGTCTTACAACAGACACCCTTGTCCTGGCGACCCGACCAAGGCTGATCAGACCCTGGCCTGTGTCCAAGTGGCATTCTACTGCCCCCACTGCTCTCCCCTCTTTAACCAGAGCCATCTGGATGCTTTTTCTGCTGCCTCCACGTTGTTGCCTATGGCTCTTCTTCGGCTAGCACCTGTTATGCCCAGCATGCCGTAGGCCCTGCTCAGGGAGTGACTGGCAAATCCCCTACTGCCCACCTCTACTGGCATACACCTGGTCCTCCATCCGTTCCTCCAACAATCCTCCACCAGTTCTTGATATTTCTCTCTCTTTTTTCTCTTGCGCCTCCTCCATCCTTTCCTCCCATGGCACTGTCAGCTCTAACAGGATTAGTTGTTTTGTGGCCTCAGAGACCAAGATGATGTCAGGTCTCAATTTGGACTGGGTGATGTGTGTTGGAATTTTCAGCTGCCTTTCCAGGTCGACTGTCATCGCCCAGTCTCGGGCCGTGGAGAGCAAACCTACAGAGCAGTTTTTCGGTGTCTTCTCTGGTTTTTGTCCTTCCAGGGGAAAGGCATTGGCTGTAGCTTGTGTGTATCGGCTGTCCTTGAGCAGCTACTCAGGATGTGTTCTAATGTTCCTATTTTGGAACAAAGGGGGCATGCAGGTGTTTCTATTTTGCCCCATGTGCACAGGTTGGAGGGACTTGGAAGGACATCATAGACCCCCTGAATCAAAAATTTGATCCTGTGGGGGTTCCACTTCCAGATGTCCTTCCAGGTGACACTTCGCTCCATCGCTTGCTCCCACTTCATCCAGGCGCCTTGCTCCCGCATGGCCACTGCTCTGCTAGTTCGCTCTTCCTCGACTGAAGCTCGCACCTCCTCCTGTACCAGCCTCTGTCTCTCCTTTCCGCTGGCAGAGTCATATCGGGTCGCTGTTAAGCTCCCAAGTCCGGCTCTGCCTTGCGCCACTATTCCAAGGGTGGCCTTGTGTTTCTGCCGAGTCTCTGCTTGGTGGACTGCCTCGGCGACCCTCCACTTCCTCCCTGTCCTCACAACAATCCCTGCGCCAGACACTTTGGCATCTCTGGATCCAGAGTACTGCAGGTGTTCCCGTGCCCATGCAACAATGAACTCCTCCCTGACTGAGCCTAAAGGGAGTCTGAGCTTATTGTTGTTCCCATATAGCCCGATGATACTTAGACTACGCGGCAGTCCCAGCCATCTGCGTAGATAGGTACTCACCTTTTGCTCAAAACCTTCCACCACAGTCATGGGGACCTCATAGATAAGCAAAGGCCAGAGGATTCTTGGGAGGATTCCATGCTGGTAAACCCAAGCATTGAATTTTCCAGGGAGCCCAGACTTATCCACTATTCTCAACCATCCCTCCAGGTCAGCACCGGTTGCCTTGATGGAGTCCCTGTCGTTCAGGCTGCATTTGAAGACCTTCCCAAGGCTCTTCAATGGTCTCTCTGTGACTGACGGGATCTGGTGTTCTCCCAGCCTGAAGCGGAATCTGTCTGTAACCTTCCCCTTCTTTAGAACCAGAGACCTTGACTTTGACTTTGAAGTGTGCCCATGCCGTGAGTCTCTCCAAACCCTGGAGGATCCACCTGGCTCCTGGTACCGCCGTTGTTGTCACTGTGAGGTCGTCCATGAAGGCTCTTATGGGAGGTATATATATATATATATATATATATATATATATATATATATATATATATATATATATTCAAAGCATGCTGTACATAACTAGGTTGCCAATAAACCCTAAACAAAAATGGAATGAACAGCATTAAATACTTCTATATTGAACCTGGATAATTGTTGGGAAAGCACATGATCCATTATGGTGGAAACTCATTAAATATTAATTTAATTTTACAAATGTAGTGGTAACAATGACAACTCTGCGCACACACAATACGTTTTAAACTATATTACAAACTGTATTCCCCCAATGAGCAACGGCGCCTCTGCAAATTAGCCTTGGAAAGGAACTTATTTTGGTGGAACGTGTACGTTCAAAAGTTGTTTAAGTCGTGCAACAGAAAACTCAGATTGGACAGATAGTCTAGCTAGCTGTCTGGATTTACCCTGTAGAGATCTGAGGAGCAGTTAACCATAGTCCTCATGAATCCACCGGAGTTTAAAATTCCAACACAAAGAAAGCCTAAGGCAGCAGATAGCACGATCTGATATCACCAAGTAATTAACAGTCCAGGATCAATGACAAAGTTGTTTGCCCTGGATTAACATTATAACCAACCAATCAGTGGCACGTTTTGATTGTGATGTCATTAATAGTGCGACGTGATGGTAAATTAAAAAAAATAAATAAAATAAACGTCTGCCAGTTTCACTATCGTTAACGGCTGCCCGTTCCAGAGCTGCCGCAGATGCTTCACTATCGTGCTTAACAGGTAAGATTTAGCCTACTTCCAAGAGTTTGAACGTCTTCAAAAACATTATAGAGTTGATGTGTAGCTAGGCTAAACAAGTTAATAAGATAACTAGCATGACCACCTAGTGCTAGCAGTAATTCAAATGGAAAGGGTTGAGCTTCCAAGTGTGATATTGATAAGAAATAAAATATCACTGTCCAGTTATATCTCTTAACAAGATGGAATGTCTGTCATTAGGCTAACCACTTTAATCCTATGAAAAACAGTCTACCTAGCATGACCAGCTAATGTGCTAGCAGACTTGTGGTGGTATGAACTAGCCCAGCTAGTGTGCTAGCAGTTATTAAATTGGAAAGGGTTGAGCTACCAAGTGTGATATTGATAAGAAATAAAATATCACTGTCCAGTTCTATCTCTTTACAAGATGGAATGTCTGTCATTAGGCTAACCACTTTAATCCTATGGAAAACAGGCTACCTAGCATGACCAGCTAGTGTGCTAGCAGACTTGTGGTGGTATGAATTAGCCTAAAGGTAGCTTACTACTAAAATGTAAGCCTGTGTGAGTCTGTAGACGTTTTTTGCATAACTAACATTACAGACAAAACACCTTAGCAATGTGTGTTTTAATCAAAGTTGATAGCATTAGCAGCTTATATGTACAATGCTACAATTAGCTGCAAGTGATTAAGTGTTGATCCTGGACCACCACAGCATCACATTCATCCTGGACAGTTGTTTATTGTTTGTCCTGGACGCAAAATTACAAATCCCACTATGGCCACGCCAAGACCCGCCCTACGAAGCAGCTTGATTGGTTGGGGTTAGGCATTTCACCTCAAGTGGTTAAGGTTAGGGTTAGGGGATTGGTCAGGGGATAGGACCTGTACATTTTAGCATGGACGCCTGGCCAATAGTAGTGTGTGAATGCTATTGAAGGGCGGGTCTTGGCGTGGCCATAGTGGGATTCGTAATATCGCGTCCTGGACAATCACAGTCAGTTATTCTGTGCTGTCATTAAGTGTTGATCCTGGACCACTACAGCATCACATTCATCCTGGACCAACACAGAGTGACATTCATCCTTATCTTGTCCACACCTTTTAATCATTCAAATCTATGTTTCAGAAAACTGTGGGAAACCTCCAAGGATGTCTGGTAAGTGTGAAAGGTTATGTAATGAAAAGTGTCATTAACCATTAGTGCATTTCAAAGTAGATCCTTAAAGATATCCTTTAACAATTCTTTTTTTAATTAGATTACCTTGTGGGACCTCACACAATTTTGCTCTGTTTAAGACTCTATTCGAGGACTTGTACATTTCAGATGAGTTTCCAACTCATTTTGCTGTGTTTTTTCCACAGACAAACTCTGTTGAAGATGTTGGAGAACAACAGTTTATGATGTGGATTGTGGACACTTCCCACCTAATTGTAAAATTGGACCAATTACAGTTTTAGTTTATAAATAAAAATATTTAATAAACAGTTTTTTTTAATCATTTCATCCATTTTCATGTATGGGCAAATTAATACACACAAGACTGTCTAATCAAGTTCAAGTACTTTATTGTCATGTACTCAAAAGGGTGGTGTTCCTGGAATACAGCAATTGAGATCAAGGTAAAAAGCAGCAGCAGGTTAAAATAAGAGTCCAGGTTTTGCAGTTTTTCCATTAGAATACCGTGAACCTCTTTCTGCTGACGTGGCATCACAAAAACATCAAGTTTGGCTTTCTTGGATCACATTTTCTTTTTTTCTTCATTGATGACCGCTTTTTAATAATATCCTCCATTTCTGAAAGAAAAGAGCACATGGTTTTACCTCCACAGACTTTACTCACAATACTTTCCATTATAGAGTTAATAAATGACTCAGCAGCTAAAGTTAACCGAACTGGGCATTTGAAACAAAACCAAAATGTAAGCCAAGTGCCCTGATAGATTAGCCATAGGTGACCTTGAACAACAGGGCTATAGATCGCATATTGCCAGTTATGATTTAATAACAGATAATTACTCTGGGGCTGTAATGCTGTGATTGTCCTGGACTACCACTTAACAACAGTCCAGGATGAATGTGATGCTGTAGTGGTCCAGGATCAACACTTAATGACAGCACAGAATAACTGACTGTTATTGTCCAGGACAAACAATAAACAACTGTCCAGGATGAATGTGATGCTGTGGTGGTCCAGGATCAACACTTAATCACTTGCAGCTAATTGTAGCATTGTACATATAAGTTGCTAATGCTATCAACTTTGATTAAAACACACATTGCTAAGGTGTTTTGTCTGTAATGTTAGTTATGCAAAAAACGTCTACAGACTCACACAGGCTTAGCATGAACATTTTAGTAGTAAGCTACCTTTAGGCTAGCTCATACCACCACAAGTCTGCTAGCACACTAGCTGGTCATGCTAGGTAGCCTGTTTTCCATAGGATTAAAGTGGTTAGCCTAATGACAGACATTCCATCTTGTAAAGAGATATAACTGGACAGTGATATTTTATTTCTTATCAATATCACACTTGGTAGCTCAGCCCTTTCCAATTTAAAGATCCCATGGCATGAAAATTTCACTTTATGAGGTTTTTTAACATTAATATGCGTTCCCCCAGCCTGCCTATGGTCCCCAATTGGCTAGAAATGGTGATAGGTGTAAACCGAGCCCTGGGTATCCTACTCTGCCTTTGAGAAAATGAAAGCTCAGATGAGCCGTTCTGGAATCTTGCTCCTTATGAGGTCATAACAAGCAAGGTTACCTCCCCTTTATCTGCTTTGCCCTCCCAGAGAATTTGGCCAACCCATGGGAGAGAGACATCATGGCTTTCAAACGAGAAAAGTGGCAGTTGGTCAAGGCCACACCCTCACCCTCCACCTTGCCCCGCCCTCTCTCCTCCTCAATAGCTAGAGACACAAAAATGGCACATACTAAGGAAAGCTCATTGTGGGACTGGCTCTAGTGGGTGTAATTCTGCACCAAGGCTGAATTTCGGGAAAGAGACTTCAGATATAGTCTTAGGGGACCAAGGTCTATATAAAAGCATCCAAAGAGCACCATGTCATGGGACCTTTAATAACTGCTAGCACTAGGGTGACCAGACGTCCCGAAAAATTCGGGACAGTCCTGTAATCCAAGCAGTTGTCCCGAATCCCGAATCCTGGCCTAATTGTCCCGAAAATTAGAGTAAAGTCTCAAGAGCAGACTCTCGAGTATAGTTATAGTCCGATTGAACATTAAAAACTGTCCATGGTGGTTTTTAATTGAGTTTTGAGGTTGAGGCTTTTAAAATCGTCCTGCAGCTGCAGCTCCCGTCACCACTTGAGTTCATGATTTTAATGATTTTTTATTTGAATTTCGGGTTTACAAGACAAGACAGTTGAGTTTCTGAATAAAAATAATAAATAATTTTGGTGCGGCGTTTTGAAATTCATGTTAAGTGCAGGCAGTCACGAGAAGGAGTGATTGGATTGGATGTTGCTGATGTTAAAGAGCAGACATGACAGTCACTTGAATTCCTGAATAAAAATAATTAATAATTCCAATCAATTCCCCCCCCCCCCGTCTCGTCCCGAATTTGACCCAGTTCATACCACCACAAGTCTGCTAGCACATTAGCTGGTCATGCTAGGTAGACTGTTTTTCATAGGATTAAAGTGGTTAGCCTAATGACAGACATTCCATCTTGTAAAGAGATATAACTGGACAGTGATATTTTATTTCTTATCAATATCACACTTGAAAGCTCAACCCTTTCCATTTGAATTACTGCTAGCACTAGCTGGTCATGCTAGTTATCTTATTAACTTGTTCAGCCTAGCTACACATCAACTCTATAATGTTTTTGAAGACGTTCAAACTCTTGGAAGTAAGCTAAATCTTACCTGTTAAGCACGATAGTGAATCGGTGGCAACTCTGGAACGGGCAGCCGTTACGATAGTGAAACTGGCAGGTTTTTTTTATTTATTTATTTTTTATTTACCATTACGTCGCACTATTAATGACATCACAATCAAAACGTGCCACTGATTGGTTGGTTATAATGTTAATCCAGGGCAAACAACTTTGTCATTGATCCTGGACTGTTAATTACTTGGTAATATCCAAGCCCCCAGGAATAGCGCCATGTCTATATGCCAGCATGGGCTTAGCGGAAAACGTTGGATATATATATATTTATATATATATATATCCATATATATATATATATATTGGATTCTTTCCTCATCTTAGAGCTCACCATAGTTCACCGATGCTTTGAGTATGAGCGCACACGCACGCACGCACGTGCACACACACACACACACACACACATACACACACCAATATTTCCTGCTCTGTTTTAACAATGGTTAGGCTTAAGCTCTCCATTGTGTTCTGTCGAGATTAAGCTATGGGAGGAGGAAGTCTGCTTGCCGCTAATGTATACAGTAGGCTGTATAGTATGGTAAAAGAAGAAAAAAAATGTATCCATTCCAACCATATTGTATGTTACAGTTTCTTTTGCAGTGTGCATATGTTCCACCAAAAACAAGTTCCTTCCCAAGACTATTTTGCGGAGCCTCCGCTGCATCTGGAGCTTAGCGCCGCTCAAGACGATTATAAGAAATGCCAGCAACCCAGAGCATTTTTTTCTCCTTTGCCAGAATTTATGTTTGGTGTAGCCAGACGGTTTGGCAATGCGGGACCACCGAGTTGATAACCACCGTTGTTTGACCGCTCAGCGTTAGGGTGAAGCCAGATAACGAAACCATATCCTGTGTATGTTGAACAGTCCTTCCAAAAAAATGCGGAGTGTTTTTGTGATTGTTGCAGGCAAAAATCCTTGATTATGTGGCACGTTTTCTTAAAAAATGCGATGGAATGTGCGGGATATTTATGCAATTTTATGCGATGAAATTGCGGGAACAAAAACTGCGGTTTGATGAAAAATAGAAAAAAAACTGATTCCCCCAACACCCTGTTTTCCGATGATGTTCACGTCGCGTAATTAAGTCACTTCATAACGTTCCCATGGCAACAGGGGAAAATGGCTGCTCTTGTGTGAAGTAAATGCAACATTTTTCAACTTTCTGCTAAGATATATGTGACTTTTTTGCAACGGAAATGCGGGGACTATGAAATCATGCAAGCCCTGCATATTTTGCGTGTAAATCGGCAATTTATGCGGTGAATGTGCAGCGTATTTGAAAAAATGCGGCCCCCGCATAAATATGCAGACTTTGGCTGATTATGCATTGAATTATCACATAATCACGTTTTTCTGGAGGGACTGGTTGAACTTGCTTCATAGTACAGGCCTCTGTTTTCTGTGAGCAAGGTTAAAGCGCCCATATTATGCTCATTTTCAGGTTCATACCTGTATTTTAAGGTTGTACCGGAATAGGTTTACATGGTTTAATTTAAAAAAAACACCATATTTTTTGTTGTACTGCACAGCTCTCTCTCACTGCTGCAGAACCTCTTTTCACCTGGTTTCTGTTTTAGCTACAGAGTGAGACCTCTTTTCTTCTTCTTCTGTACTATCTTTGATTGCACTGCACATGCTCAGTAGTTCAGATGTAGATCATGTCAGCTAGCTAGGTCCATAGACAGTAAAAGAGAGCCTGTTTCTCCAACTTCGGTCAGTTAGGCTACAAGGCAGGATTAGCTGGGAGACTTCTAAATGAGGGCGCAAATGTAAGTACAAAGCCGGTCTACGGAAAGCCATTCCACTCCCTATTCAGCCCCATTGTACCGGATTTTGGTTGCAGTTCCACCAGAGTTCCACTGGGGGTGATCGCAGTCCAGTGCAAAATGAATGGGACTCTATGGAGCTAGACGGCTAAATGTGTCTCTTTCTCCTGATTGCCGTTGAGAAACCTCAGATTTGATTGTAGGTTTTGCAAGTTCAACATGGGTTATAGGTCGAAAGTTGAATGAATGAGTACTTATGTCCTTTTGATTTCTTACAGGGTGAGTCGTTGTAGCCCATAACACGCTAGCATTCTGCTAATGAATGCTGATTGGTCAGTGAAGGAGTGATTACGATCGGAGATCCCGCTTGACGGCATCCGAAGCAGAGCCTGAATATCAGAGTGAATGTTTCGATGTGGTCTTTAAAACATTAGCAAACTTCTTTCTAGCACGTGTATTAACAGGGAGAGCCTAACCTGTTAGCTGTGTTGTCGATGCCTCGAGAGAACAAAGGAAGCGACTCAGAGCTTGCCGTAAAGCAGTATCTCTGGCCGTATATGTGTATGACGTCATTGACATTTTAAATGGCTTTTTAGAACAAAAAAGCGACTTTAAAAAAATCTAACACACAGCAGTGTGTATTTTCTTAGCCTCCCCTTTTGAATGCAACATTCAAATTACTAGACAAAATATTATATTATTATATATATCCTGAGATATATAATATATGGAACTCTGGTGGAACTGCAACCAGTTCAGAAGCCGGAAGTAACGAGGGAGTGGAACTTCTTCCTATATTAGAAATTCTTTGGTAAGTAGTTCTTTTGTAGATTATGGTGAACTTGTGTGTGTTGTAGCAGTGCTTTGCTATTGAGAACGAGGTAGCATGCTAGCGTTAGCATTAGCGTTAGCATGCTAACGCTACGAGCTAACGGTTGTTGTTAGCCAGCTCGTTTCGAATTGTGACGTCACAATCCGGGCCGATTTTGAACAGCTCACCCGGAGACTGAAGGCAGGACACATTCAGAAACCGTATCTCACTCAAAACAGCATGGATGGATTTTTTTTCAAAGTTTGTATGTGTGTGACACAAAATAACACCCAAAATCCCAGGAAAATGGATTTTTTGCATAATATGGGCACTTTAAATACTATTTTAAGTGTAGCCTATGTAGTTAATCTGACAAAGAAGCTCATGAGCCAAAATCATACCTAAAGTTTCTTTGTATATCAAGGGCAGCATTATAGCATTGCTTTAGTAATAGTTATCCATAGAAATAGTGCATGATTATCAAAACTATCTCCAGATATCTCCAGGTTTTTTAATCTATCTTGTTAGAAGGTTGTTGGGCATTTCTCTAGTTTTGAACATTGTCATTTGCATTATTGCAATCTAGCACCACTTTCCATTTTTCAAGGCATGGGCATGTTTTCTAATTTCTCTCTTGGGAGGAGGATCCAGGAAATGAAAACATATTATAACACATATCCATTAGTCCTAATGCATAATGACTAGTACACACTTCATTTCCAGTTACGAGGCCGGAAAAAAACATGCAGGTTACATGAGCCAAGGCCAGAGTCAAGCCAAGCCCCCTAAAATTTCATCTCAGCCCCCCTAAAAAAATTTATAAAAAATAAAAAAAATCAGCTTTAGTGCTTCAAGTTAGAGTTTGTGAACTTGTCTGTTAGTGACAGAGGACAAACAAGTACAGGTTCAAAGGGCATAAAAAAAGGTTTAATATCCTGTGTCACCAGTGCTATCCACTTGTAATCCAGTCAAGGAAAGGGTTAACAGAAACTTAGTTTTGGCCACTCGGAGGTGGTTGTGCCAGACTCTCGCCTTTGGCTGAGTCTCTATCTAATCTGTCAAAGGGAGAGCAGGATTGTGGTTGTGAAGTTTAACGTTGGTAGTCCCCAGAATAGAAGTTGGGTCATGGTGCAGATTAGAACCCAAATTGAAATGTAAGCAACTTAAATTGCTGAATATTAGTACATTGTGTCAAATTGGTCATTATTACTGTGACTTATGAAGTGTCAGATTTAGTTCCATCATAGTTCCATTCAGTAGCTAGCTCAGAGATTATCGGCTAATGAAATAACAATTAGGGGCTGAGCCCCCCTGAAGGTCTGATCCTAGAATTGCCCCTGGCCAGAGTGATGACCTTCTATGTAGATATTGTGAATTTAGACACAAAAAGAATCTGTTGAAACAAAATAGAAATGAGTAAGTAGATTGGCAGACTGGTTGATACACATAAAAAACAACAGAGGGAGTAAATTATTATGCTCCTAAAAAGCAGATTGATACCATTCTTAAGAGTAAATGTTTATAACCTGCACACATCACAGGTTTAGCAGCATAATCGTAACTAACCCAGTTGTTTGCTATTAGAGCAGTAGCAAAATAGATGCAAACTAATTCTGTGTATATGACAACAACTCCCATGATCCCACACAACTTCACAACTTCATCATAAGTCCATGGTTTCGATTGAGAAACCCATAGTGGCAGAAAATTGCCTGGATCAACGAAAATTCCTTTCCAGGATAAATGCCTGACATTCCGTGTGTAGCACACTCGCCAGATGTCCATCACCTACTGCTCTCTGTGTGTTGCAGTTTTTTAACTCGGTTCTCTTCGGGGCACAACAACACACTTCGAACTACCAAGCTAGATGATGAAAATGGCAAGTTTTGAAGAAACTTTGAATCGTGCAATCATGCAACAAGGCTTTGGATGGTATATCCTAAAATGACTCCAATCTGAATTGTTTTGCTGTATGATGGTTATCAGGGCTCCAGACTAACTTTTTGCCTTGGTTGCACTGGTGCGCCCAACTTTTTTTATTTACAGTAGGTGCACCAGCACAAAATTTAGGTGCACCCAAATTTTTCCTTGCATCGCCGTTAACGCTGAATGGCGATACACAATATATAGCTCTGTATTTTTTTACAAAGTGGGCTAAATGTTCAGTTTTAAGTCAAAGCCACTTTTCACAAGCTCTTTTATTAAAACAGATTGTGATTAAAATAAAATGCAAAGACAGGGTTTCCTTTACCAGTTTAAAAATATACAGCTGCAACACATGTAAATGAAAGTTATCTGAAATAGCCTAGGATAGATAGATAGATAGATAGATAGATAGATAGATAGATAGATAGATAGATAGATAGATAGATAGATATCTCTATCTATCTGAGAAAGCTCCTTCACTTGTTTTCAACAACAATAACAGACTGATTAAAAGAGAAAGAGGATGCCCGGATAGCTCAGTTGGTAAATATAGAGGTTTGACTCTGACCTGCGGCCCTTTCCTACATGTCATCCCCCCCCTTTCATGTCTTCAGCTTTCCTATAAAAATAAACGCTGAAATCTTACACGCTATTACTCAACGAACTGAAGTTAGTTGCATTTAATAACTTCTAATGTGTTTTTCGCCGTGGCGGCCGCAATAACAGAGAGTTACCAGCGGAAACACTGGTACCACTACAGGTTTCCCTCTCATACTTAACAATATACAGCTGTGTTAATAACAATTAAAACTGTAGACAAATGTAAGTAGTTTGGACCGGCGCTGTGTCTCTCCATGTTGCAGGAGAGCCGTGTGAATGGGGGCGGGGCTGCGCGGAGAAGAGATCCAAACACAGGCACGGCTTTACAGAAGGAATGAGTCATGTAACGCAACATTAAACCATATCGATAGAAACGACATTGCTTTGTTCGTGGAGAGGCAGCGGATGCGAGGACGTTAGGTGCACCGGTGCGACCTAGGAAAAATCTTAGTCGCACCCTTACAAATTTTGGTCGTATTTGCGACCAAATTGGTCGCACTCTAGAGCCCTGGTTATGGAAAGAAGGTTATGTAGACTCTATTGTTTTTCTCAACACACTGTTTTAATAATGCAATAAGAGTGATCACAAAATATATATACACTCTGCAGACACTGAACATTTTAATGTCCAAAGAGTCTTGCTCAAAAGTGTGCCAAGTAACAAAGTGCAAAAATAAGAAACCGTTTTTACATCAGCAGTGACCCATGGAACTTAGACAAAAACAATCTGTACTACACAGTACAGCAGCACTTTAAGGCAATCTCCCATCCAACCCTCCCACCCGACTCGACTCCAGCTTCCTTCCTCATTAGGCCCTGCCCAGCCCTGCCCAGTATATCACACTGATTCTAGGATTACTGCCGTCCCCTGTTGCAATTGACGGAAAGAAAAGAACAAAAAGCAAATCAAGGGTAAGACAATGCAATTACATTTCACATATATTTTGACTGTATATTCTTTTGAAACAGTGCATAAGACCTTTTGGAACACAGCAACTGTTGTCTGATCATTAAGTTAGGTTGAAGGCTATTTACATGTATCATGATCATAAAAATGAAATACAAGTGTAATGCATGATCTCATTTAATGGTTTAATGTTTTTACAAGCTTATAAAACTACTTTGCTGCTGCTCGACAATGGAGGATCAATAACAATATTAAACATGGCATAGCATGGATTTGCTCATGAACACACTATAACTTATATTCAAGAATTCACATCCATGGTCCAACAGCCAGAATTGAATACTGTATGTGCCAGAACTGCACATATATTTGTTACTCTTGTCAAGATGAAGATGTTATGATGAACACTTGCTGCATTTGGATTGAATGATCATTTTAAGTGTCACTTGAAAGTGTAACATGTAGTCATGTGCTCATATAGATGGACATGTTATTTGTTTTTTCCCTCAGTGACTGTACCACGTTTTGTTTTCGTCAAATGTCAGCTGGATCAGCACAATGTACATCTCTTTGTTTCTTCTCTTCCTCCTTATAGGTAAGCTCACTTCAAAAAATAGAAAGGGAACTTTATTTTAAACTAGAATTTATAATGAAGTATTTAAATAACCTACTTAGACGTATTATCATACATAATGTATGATATAACAGTGGACATGAGCAACTGTGGGCGGTTGAATTTCTAGCTTTGAGATTCAGGAAGACGCCAAACCATTTTAGTGGTTACTGCTGCTTCAGTAACAATCTTATTGATCAGTAGAACCGGCCTTAATCAGATTTAAGAGATTTGATTACATTATTACTTAAGAGGTAGTTACATGTTGTAACTTTTGCTTGATGAACAATAGCTTCTTCATCTGTACAGTGTTTCTGTGCAGTCAGTGTCTCCACAGGTTGCCTTACAACCACACTGTGATGTCACCTGTCTCCAGGAAGTCACTACCCTTGGGTGTTGTTCTCTAAGAAATCATTACAGCAAGTTACTTCCCCTCAAACCACTAATTTTCATTATTACATTTTCATTTGTGTTAATTTGTTGGCTTTGGAGGTGCTATTAGATGTTATTTATATATATATAGTGAGAGTATATAGCTGAGACAACCACACTCAATATTGCAGTCTATATGCTAAGCTATGCTAATCACCAGATGGCTCTAGCTCCATACTTAACACGTAGGCACGTAGGAGAATGGTATCAACCTTCTCATCTAACTCTTGGAAAGAAAGCAAATAATTTCCTTAAATCCTGAACTAAGGAAGTGACCATGCTGCTAATCTTACAATAAGACTTTTACAAGAATCATAGTCTAGAAGTAATATTAAAACCAGCAAGCAAAGCAAATTACTGGTTGAATTAGATCAACTCAAAAATCACGAAATTATCATTCACATCAATTTAACTATCTCACATTGTAGTGCCAAAAGAACTGAATTTGGTGTAAAACTCTAAGGATGATCTTGAAATGCTAATCCAGTTTGACATGGTGTGGTAGAAACCCATAGTATGTATGCTTTAGCATGTATGTTCTAGTAAAATACATCCCCTCTGCATAAACTGTTGTACTCAAAGCATTGTGCAATGAGTGAGCCTATAGTTTTCCACAAGTGCAGTTGGATTTGCTGAAATGTGGAGTCTTGAAATGTAAACTTAGGTTCTTTCCAATATTTCATTGCAATAACCAACCCGAGCACCAGGGAAGGAGGGTGACACATGACTTAGAGATAACTCAGATATGGGTGGGTAACATTAATAAAGTGGGACTAGATAAGGGTGTACGTAATCAAAACCTGAATATAAGACCATTTATCTTCACGATTGTTTCAGTTGCTCTGAAGGCTTACCCAGTTCTTTGTTTTTTTTATGTTACACCATCTCTTATTTATACCAACAAAATGCCGTCTGATTGTAGGTTCAACTTCTACCAAAAGATCAGGGAATTTCGGCATTTTTACGGCTTGCATCGATAACACCAGCCTCAGGTTCAAGCATCCAGCCTTCTCATTAACAACACAGAATGTTCACATTCATTGCTTTTATTTGGTATGCATTTGCTGTTGGTTTTGACATTCCTTCAAAAAATGTACCACATTTTGATCTATTGAAGGTTGGAATGCCATTATCAAGGCTGTCGAGACTCTCCGCCATACGACTGTGTATTTATGACATCAAACCGGTCCCTGCCAGCTAACCCATCCAATCCATGCAAGCTTCATCTCCCAGACCATCCTGTGCTATACGCCAATAAACCCATGAACTACAGCTGCATACTGACGCGAAGAAACAGGAGAGAAGAGAAGCAAATTACCATAGACTACCGTATGGGAAAAAAGGGTTAGTATTATCGCCCATTTGTACATATACATTTCTTGCTGTTTTCACACTGTAATGAGCATTGGGTGTCCAGCAGCAGGTTAATCCTGCCCTGGTATGGATACATTTTATTAGTTATTATTTTTTTTGTAATTCAATACACCATCAAAGATAAAGAACGTAGCTTTTTTTTCAACCTGTACAAAAGTTTTCTAGAACCTTGATAGTTTAATGTTAAGTCTTATTGAGCATTCAGCTCTTTTGTCTCTAAGCTCTGTGATGAACAATCTAACCTCTGGTGACTTTGCATGTGTTGTTGGCAGTATGAACAAACATTAAGAGTCTGATCATTGATTAAAAATTAATGATTAAGGGCTCTTCCATTGTCATTATCATCAGAGGCGTGTTCACATCAAATATGTCAGGGGCATTTTCTCTTTGTTTAATTATTTATTGTTTAAATGAATATTATTTATTTATTGTTTAAATACATATTCATAATACAATGGCACTCATGTAATTATTGTTAGAAAAGCAATAGTGTGGCAATTTAAATGAATGCAAACATATTCAATTGTATTATTATTTCTCACTGTCAAAAGGAAAGGGTGGAGATGTGACTCTAGTTAATATTTATGTGATCTTTGATAGAGCTCAGGACTCAGTCCTATATAATAGTGAACAATAAAGTCATTTCTCTTAACATTACCTGTTATTTCATACCTGTAATAAAAAAAAAATTCGACTGTACATTGTAAAAAATAATTACAATTCAAGTATCTTTTTCCACAGTGGACCAAAGAAAACAAACTTGGTCACTATCCTAAGAGTCAAAACAATCACACATCAGTGATCCATAAATTAAAGACACTGGATGATTTGAAATTGACCATGTATTTTCCACACTGTTAAACATTTTAAGCTGGTTGAACTTAAAAAGCTGCCTTAAATATCTGAGCTAACAGAACTTAATTAGAATACATTATTTAAAAGTAGCCTCGTGAGTTGTGAAAATTTAAAACCAACAGGGTAAAGTTTAACTAACTTGACAAAACAAATTCAATGAACTTAAAATATTGAAAGTCCAATATTGTAAAAAGTAAGATTTCATGTCTTATTTTTAATTATAAACAGAGCCTGTAACTATTGGTAAGCAGTCCCACGTGCAGCCACTGACCAAGCGGAGTGAGAACGGGTCAAATTAATTTCCTTGTTTCTGTTATGAAGACGAGATGTGTGTGACTCAAACATCTCACATTTACCAACAAAACGTACAGCGAAAGACCGTCAAAACATTTCGGACCGTCCTGCCAACCTGTATACATTTTAACATCAATGTACGCTGTTGTAACGTTTTTTCACTCTAAAGTCAGCGTCTGCTGTTTCAATACTGTTGGCTCTCTGCAGCGGGCGGGGCTGCTGCTCCATTTCTCCCGCGACTGACACACGCACGCGCACACACACAATCACACATGGTTGATGTAGGAAAAAACGCAGATGAGACGACACGATGACCTAAATTGAGGACAGCTACACTCGTTATTGTAAGTGCAATGATAAGTTAAATCCAATAACTACTTTATCAATCCGTACAGATGTGTGTCCCAGGCCAAGATAGGAAATTAACTAACAATGTAAAGATCAACAAGCCACTGACAGTGACATATATGTTCATATTTGATTAATTCAATAATAAAGGGGTTCATTGTTTGTTTCCTTGTTTTGTCTTTCTCATGTGTATTTATATACACCAGCCATTTTCATATTATACCAACATTTGCAGCATCCTGAGCCTTTTTGGTAAGGTTCCTAGGAAATCTCAGCCAGAGTAATTCATTGATAGTAATAATTATTATTCTACCCAAAACAACTTTCCTTTCTATTTTTAAAGAACTATAAAAAAAATTGCAACTTTTTTTGCAACTTTCACTGTCTTCTGCAACTTCATTGAAACAATTTTTTACAAAAGCTCCCGTGAAATCAGGCATTTTGGGCCGCAACAATCTCAAAAAAAGGCTGCGAAATCCTGGAAGGACTGCCCTTGTGTGTTTTTTCATGTGTTATGGTGCGCATTTACCAGTGTTTTTTTGTTGCTGTTGTGCACGTAGGCTACTCCTGATTTTATCAGTCATCTCATCTCTTATATGCTGTGTTTCTATGATCCTATCCTGTCCTATTCATGATAGCCTACTCGTGGACATTTGCGCCGTCATCACGTGCTGTAGTTGGGGGGCCCGCCTTGATAATTCTGCATAGGGGCCCGGTGTTGGCTCGTTACGCCACTGATTATAAAGCAGGTTGAGGTGCTATATAAATACTGTGAAAGTAAAATGCTTAATCCACAGAGAAATGCACACATCTGTATTCAGAAACGGGGCCTTTAAATGAGCACTCAGGACTTTTGACCAAAACTGATGTCACAGCTATGCTTTGTTACAGGTATATTTAGACAGATAGTGATAGAAAACAATGTGTTTCCTGAATATTAAAGCATGTAAACATGTTCTAGGAGAAACCCAAAATACAAGTATGAACCTAAAAATAGTATGGCACCTTTAAGTAGATATTGAAATTAAATATTGAATCAACCACTGTTCAGTCATTCCAACAAATGTCATTGCTTTCCTTTTACACTTAGTTTGAAGAGTCAGTTTGAAGAGTCGGTTCTGAACTTAGAGCAGTGGCTGCTGTTGAAGCCACTTTGTACAAAATAGTACATAGACCACATGAGGCTGCTCCCACTGACTTTATTAAATGGGTACAAGGAGTACCATAACTTGTCTTAACATGTGATAATGACATACACAGCAAGTTTCAAGCATAAAAGTATTCTTTAAACTACAAAAAGAAGGGTCTCCACACAGTGCATAGTGGAAAGTATGTTAATATGCTAATGATGTTTCTTAAATACTCATCATTTAAATTCAAAAGACAACTTGGTTTAAAGGTTCTGAAGTGGTCTGAAAATAAAAATTACAAAAATCTTATTGACTTAGTTCTTTATGTTAGGTTATTGATAAAAAATGAGTTGATTCAACTTAAATCCTGTATGATGCTATACACTGCCAAAATCTGGGACTGGAACTACAACGTGCTGTACCAGTAGCACCAGTGTTTACATACATGTCAACATATAACAGGGCGCAGCAAAATGAGTGTTACCGAACTTATCTCTCTCTCTCACTTTCCCTTCAGGACACATCTCACCCTGTTCTGGCACCACAGGCTACCTGCTACATCGATCTCCACCCTTACTGTGGCCTGTGGTGATTCTGTCTCTGTGGAGGGTCCTCAGTAGCCAGACAACATGAGGGATTAGTTGTGGAAGCTTTGACTAACATAAATGTATTAATTTTCTTTGATGAACTAAATAAATCTATATCCAGATTTCTATGGAAAGGCAAATCCTCTAGAGTTAACCGTTCAACCTTTCGGGCCTCAAAGCCAAAGGATGATTTAATCTTCTCAATGTTAAATGTTATTACCTTGCAGTTTAATTGCATTCAATATGTGCTGATTGCACTCTGAGGACAACGAGGCGAGACATCACTTAAAGGGTGTTTCCATAAAAGCACTTTTTTTTCCTAGCCACTAAGAAAACACTCTTAACTATCACCAAGAATCCTATTATTTTAAACTCCTTCCTGCATGGCAAATGCCCACACTATCATATGGAATAACCCCAATATCCTATTGCAGATGGAACAGTAAAAAACTGGGTTTAATAGCAGCACAGAAACAGTTGAAGATGTACACGTCCAAGATAACTTCCCAAATGTTTGACAATTAACTGAAAATTTAGGCTACCAAATCATAATTTATTTTAACTTTTCAAAATAGACAATTTCTAATATTCGAAACAGCAACTTCCCAATTTATGATAAGGTTGAATAAAAAAAGATTGGAATAAGATCTTCAATACATTTACAATGATGATGATTAGTGTAATATCCTCGAAAAAACTGAAACTTCATCTGACCTTAGGGTCTGGATATTGGGAGAAATACAAGGACCTAAAGTGAGCCATAGTAAAAAAAATACAATTACTGCATGTATGGCGCACAGCTGGGAAAAAGTTTATATTAGCCTACAAAACTGTAAATCTGATAGTTCTCCATCGAATTGGTAATAGTTAAATTTACATTATAGTACACCTGAAAAGATCTTTCCTTTCATCTTTTTGGCCTTACTGTAATCATTACACCTCCCTGGCTATTGAAGTAGTATGCAAATGTGTCTACTCAATGCTGTAATATGTTGTATTTATATACCATAGACCATATACCTTACTTAATTGAAATGGGCTGCAGGGGTAGGGGGTTCATTGTTTGTTTCCTTGTTTGTCTTTCTCATGTGTATTTATATATGAAAAAATGCTCTTTGGCTTCAATAAAACATCTTTAAAAAGAAAGAAAGAAAGAAAGGTATTCATTTGCAATTAACATTTGCACTGTTTCTAGAAGTTGATAAATGTGTGACAACAAGCAATCTGCTCTCACTTCCTAATCTTCACATCTTTAATAAATAATACAAAATATTGAATAGTACATACATTTAGTGTTTTAACAGCGTTGTTGTTAGAGTACATAATTGGTTTAATGTACTGCTTGCAATCAAATTTTAAAAAACTAAGAACAAGGCTAAGTCCCTCTCTGTGCATGCATGACAGAGTCAATTCTGCAGCACTCACAGGCTCATGTTTATAAAGGTACTGGAATAACTTAGTGTTTACTTCGATCAATAATTCTACCTGAAGAATTCATTGCTCTCTATCCCATCTAGGGATTGAACCATGGGTGCTGGTGCTGTCTAGTGTTTTTTCTCCCTGATTCCAAACTGCACCACAACATCTAACTTTTACAGTAATGTCTTTAGAGGATACAATCACCCTTTAGGACCTACAGAGAAGACAACATCAGCCTTAAGGTCTGTTGCCAGCTGTTACAGATGCATTGGTGTAGCTCAGTGGTTACTAATTCTCTTAGGAGGTTTGCTGATTTCCATCCCTTCGCAGGATCAAACCACATGCGCTGTCCAATCTTTTGCTGTCCATAATTCTGTTTAGGACTCTGTACATCAGCCTCGGCTCGGTCTTCCAGACGCCAGGACCTCTTGCTGACCTATTGTGTAACCGTATACTGTAAATATTAGTCTATGTGTGGAACCAAATAGGCATACAGAGCATAACATCAGCTGCAAGACTATTAGTGTAACAGGGCAGGGATCTCATCCAGTGAATATTATCAATTGACCACCAGAGGCAGACAAACACCAAGGGGAGAAAAAAACTGGGGTCTTTCAGTAAAAGAGGTGATAGTGAGGTGTGTGAAATGGCTCTTCTTGCGACCACACATTTTGTTACAGGAGGACAACAAGTCAGGGTCATAGGTTTCAGTAAACCCCACAAATTCTATCTTCAGTCTGGATTGTCTGGTCTTTATTCGCATTGCAGCCTGATATCTAAATTGCATTTAAACATTTATTTCCTAACATGACTCAAGACCTTTTCTTAATCCTTAGAATTCACTCTTTAAATCTGCAGACATATAGACTAATGAGTAGTTCTTTCAAAATAGCTTTGACCTTTGGCTTCTAATAACTGTGTAAACAGTTTTAAATATTTGTCATTGTAACTAAAATAAAAACTATTATTGAAACAAAAGACTGCTTGGTTAATCTGGATAATACCTTCAGATAATATCAGGTTATGTTCAGCATATGCTGTTGGTTGACTGACTATGAAAAGAATCATTGATTAGACTTCTGTCATCTGCTTACTAATTAACTGATTAATAGGCTCAGCACTACCACAGGGTCTTAAAGCAACACTATGTAACTTTTCCCGCTTCGGTACAGGTTGGAAGTGGAATTGTCCATTACATTATGCAAGTTTGCCAGATCGGGTAGCGGATGAACTGGACAATGTAACGTAATGGACAATTCCGCTTCCAACCTGTACCGACCTGTAGGGGGACCGAAGCGGGGAAAGTTACATAGTGTTACTTTAAGCTAATTCACTGAAATGACCCTACTGGGATTTTTTAAAACATTGATTACCTTTTATATCACAGGATTGACAATGAGTCGCTCACTGAAAAGTCATAAATGTGGACTGTTGTGGACTGCTGCTCTGGCAATTCCTAAAAAAGCCATCACCTTTTACCTGAAATTTTCCCACTCTCTATAAGTCAGCAAACGTTGCATTTATGGAGCACTAATCTTTACAATGCGTTTCTATTCATGTCACACATATGGCTGCTACGAGACTCGTTTTTATTGATAAAAGTAACCAAAGCCTTTAATGAGCACAAGTCCCTGTCTGTTATGCATCACAGAATAGACTATAAAAGACCAGCACAGCTCATGATAATAGAAGCCAGTTTCCCACAAAACTCGTTGCATCGGTATAGAGCAGTGGTTATCTCAAACTTCAAGGCCATTTTAATAGTTTGCTCTCAATCCCTCCCCGGGTACAAATCTAGTGTCAGTACGTTTTTCCCTCCAATTTCTAAATGCACAGCAACATCCAACTTACAGTAATGCCTTCTTAAAGAGGATGAAAGCACAGTGTGGCTTTGAAATTGTTTCTCAATAACAACATAACATAAGCATCTTGAGAGCAGAAAACCACAGCCAATAAAAAGTCTATTTCCTGCTCATACAAATGTGTTTGTGTAGCTCAGTGGTTACTTCGCTCACTAAGTAATTCTACTTATGGTTCCACTTCTACCCCCCCCCCCCCTCCCCCCCCCTAACTTTACAGTAATGCCTTCTTAAAAATGATAAAAGCACAGTTGCAGAGCTTTGAAGTTGTTTTTCCACAGCATTGTCCCTTTAGGGCAGAGGTGTTGAACTCAACTTCACTAAGGACCACACTGGAAAATGAGAATCACATTAAGGGCCAGACATGTTTGACATGATTTTTTTCAACCGAAAAGTTGAATAATACCTTTGACTGTATTATTTGTGTCTCATATAGCTTTCTCACTAACAGTTTGGTCGACATAAAGCCCTAAAAAGTCAGCAAAAAAGTTCCTTAGCCATTATAGAGTTTAGCAAATCAAAGATTCATTTTTTTTTACAACAAGCTATTTCACAGTCTGAATAGGGTAAACTCTCTGGTTCTATGGCAATTTCTGAGCCTCAAAGTCAACAAATCTGCCAAATTCTGCTTTGAGTGTCGCACAACTGCAGTCTGTAAAACAGTTTCCCGTCTTTTTGGTTTGGCTCACATCTAGGCGGGCCAAAATCTATTGTGAACATAAACTGATATGCGGCCTGATCAAAATATGCGAGGGGACGGATTTGGCCCGCGGGCCTTGAGTTTGACACATGTGCTTTAGGGCCAACGCTAGCAGACACCGGCTGGTGTTAGTCTAGCTATATAAGGTCTGTTTCCTTCTATTGAAGATGCTGGTGTAGCTCAGTGGTTACTTCAACCAAAATTCTATATGAATTATGATCTCCAGCTCTCTCCGGGATCGAACCACGGGCGCGGTCCAGTGTTTTACTGCCTTTCATTCTGTTAAGGACTCTCATAAACAAATTTGTCTCTGTTTGGCAAATAAAAGAGTAAACACTAATTTTTCCACAAATGAGTGAAGCATACCATTGATTTGTTGTTGTTACTTTCCTTTTGCGGTTGCATTTAAATCATACCATATAGTGTTCAATAATGACTAAAAGTAGGCTACTAATTAATGCGGTACAATTTCCCCTAGTGTTTTACTATTATCTTGGATTAATATTAGTGCTGCATTATTTTATCCTGCATTTTAAGGCTAGATGTTTAAGGTTGTGTCCCACTGGACAGGAGGTATACTGTCTGTCTGACAGCGTAGTACTTTTCAGAATTGTCATCTGAAAAGTACTACGCTGTCAGACAGACAGCTGCTAGAACTGCTTTCTTTTTCACTATACATTTACCCCTTAACCCTTGCTATATACTGTATGTAATTGGTATTTGTTATGCACCTATTTTGCGATAAAAACCAAACTAAACAATAAAGTTCCTCAACGCCCTGTCTCCACTGAAAATGTGGCAGTATCAACCACAGACCGTGGGTCAGATTTTCGCAAAGCTTTGATCATTAAATAATTTGTTCAAAACTGATCTGGAATCGGGGGGATTAATTTCCTGTCGCGCATGCGTCTAGTCGACATCGACGCTGGTCTGTTGACAAATATCGGGGGAGGGACCACTGCGGCGGTAAGTAGATCTTTGTTCATACTGGAATATATTCAACATAATTTGACACACATTTTAGCATCTTAAATATCATTTTAGATCGTATATATTTGTTATTGCAGACACTGCCCCCACAAAGTTAGCCGTAAGAAAAGTGCTTGTTTAAACATCTGTAAAAACCGCTGGGGCCGAGTGGTAATGTAGCAGAAAGGTACGATCCGTGTCAAGTTAGTAACAATGAAACGTAATTTCCGGTGTGAATCTCCAAAGCAAACTACGTGTTTACAACGTTTATAAAAATCTATGTAAATGAAAAACTTTAAGAGTTAAAATACAGACATCCCTCAGGAATTATATTAAGTAAATGAAAACGCGTTTTCATAATACTGTTTTTCATCGCGTTTTTGGTTCGGCCTAATTGAATGCTTTAATTTTGAAGGCAAAGACGGCCAGTTTCCGTCATCGCCCATGGTAATGTTCGCTGCTCTGACTCAGCTCGCACAGCCTCACAGCTAGCTACCAACAACAACCCTATTCTTCTAGGTTTCTTCTTTAGGGTCATTGTCGTTTAAAGTCATATATATATAGTCAATATAGTGTAGTTTTGAACAAATTGTCTTCCGTCTTTTTGTCAAACTTATGAACTTGTTTAACAGTCTGGCTGGTGGCGCGAGTGAAGGCGGTCTCCTCGGCAAAGACTGTCGGCAGAAATGAAGAGGTGAGTAGGACCGTAACGTTAACATGCGCCATTGTCAACTAATAACGTTAACAACAAAAATACGTTGATAGACTAGGCTACCACTCCACTGACTAGCTAGTAGTTAATGAATCAATCAGCTAATGTAACTGCAACATCTCTTCTATTTCCATGTGTGCAGCCAACAGAAAAGCCCTGACCAAGATGGGAGTGTTACCGTCAACGAGGAAGGTAGAACAACAACAACAACATATCATTATTTCTTATTAAATCAGTGTCACTATCTTAACTGTGTTGTGAAAAAGTATTCAAAGTGATTAAATATGTACCAAGGGTACGTTGTATGTTTTTCATAAGTCAAATACCCCAGTATCAGGAATTGTCTTTGAAAGTTGAAAAATCCTTAATTAGTGGTGGTTCAGGCTATTAATGCTGTATGTTTTTGAAATGTCTTAGCCAAGTCAACATGAGTGTAAACATTTTAACCATGAAAACATGCTGTAGATGCTCACTGTATATCATTTCCTGTGACACTGTTTAGACTACCTTGTAACAGCAGACATGGTTGTGTGGTTATACCTGAAGCACCAATGATATGGTTTTATGTAGTCTTAAAGCTGTTGTTTACATGAGCTATTTTTGACAACTACAAAGTTGACATGTGATGTGGTTTTGTGCTCCTTCAGGGTCTGTAGCCACGGCAGAGGACCCGGCAGCTATTGCCACGATTCAGTCTGCTGCCACCTTCACTGACCAACCCATCAAATATCTCTTCAAGACAGAAGGTGCAGGCGGGCAGGTAGGAGAAAGTAATGATGATGGTTTTGATATGTTGTTTAAAATTTGGCAAGACTTTACCTGAACTCTCATACAGGAAAAAGCTTTCTGGACATGCTATACACACATACAGCAATCAGGCAGAGACAATAAAAGAAATTATAATACAGGGTTTCCGCGGGGTCTTAAAAAGTGTTAAAAAGTCTAAAATTTAAAAATCATAATGCTAGGCCTTAAAGAGTCTTACATTCTAGTATTGTGTTCTAGGTCTTAAATCATTTAAATAGGTCCTAATTTTCCTACCTTCACGCAACACGACCTCTAATACTCTTTTTTTAATTCTGTGGTGTTGTAGTTCTTTCTTTCGTTAGTCCAAATAATTTCGCTGTATTACGACTATAAATGAGACCAACATGCAACTTATTTATTATTGGCGTGAGTCTCTTTCGGATTGTACCACAGACCTAAAACAGATTTTATTCTTCAGCTATGGGGTAGTACCAGTTTAGCGATACTTGGCTTAAAAAAGACTGAATTCAGGGCTTAGTTGATGTTGTGAAGGTCTTAAATGTCATTCATAATGGTCCTAAAAAGGTCTTAAAAGATTTTAAATTTGACTTGGTGAAACCTGCAGAAACTCTTTAATAGATTTTTGATTAATATTGTAGATGAAAAGCAAGGCCAAAGCACACTGGAGTGAATTGGGATTTAGATTGTTCCACTAGTTGGGTTAAAGCAAATTAAGTAATAGACATCCACTCCTGAATCCTCAGGATCTCTAAAAGACCTTGGGGGTCACAGTACTGATGACTGTAGCCACACCATCCCTAAAAAGAAAATAAGAGCCGAAAGCAGCTCCTTTTAATTGGCTGAACAGTCATCACAAGGTCACCCCCAGGCTGTCCTTGTTTATCAGGTCCTCAGAACACTTCTGCTACAGTCCCGGCAACACAATTTTTCATTTGTGAGCAGAAAATAGCTAATTCTTGATAATTGTGCCAGAATGCCAGTCACATTACCCCCTGGTCTCAGTACTCATGACCCAATTCACTTAATGGAGACCTAAAAGTAGAAGTTAGATTAAGACTCTGTATCTGTATGCTCTTATTGCTCTACAGTTGTGTATATATGTCACCTCAGTGATAATGAAATCTAGACTTTGTGCACCAGGTGACCTACAGAGTGATCCAGGTGTCAGATGGCCAGTTGGAGGGGCAGACAGATGGAGCTGCAGCGGTCAGCCTGGTCACTGGTTTCCCCGCAACCACCCAGTCTGTCACACAGGTTAGAACGACACTGACCAACTCTATAAGCATGCCTTTCTGATCTCTATTAAAGACTATGCTATTAAGCTTGTACAGTCACTTTTTCAACCCTGATGTTTTTATACTAAAATCGAGCAGAGTTTATTTTGTGCGTTCCATTTGTACTCTGATGTCGGATTTTCCGAGGTCAAAGTCGGAAACGCCCTCTGAACTCGGATTTCCGAGTTGGGAAGTCAGACAACCTCACAGTACCCCAAGCTCAAAATACAACATGGCTGCTCCGTGCATAAACCGCAGTGAAAGCTGTAGTAATGTACAGTTTATTAGCACTTCTGTCTTATTTGTGTCTCATTAAATCAGTCGTACACACAGTGCTGTCCAACTTCTATCTGTGGACATTTCGCTACGCTGTTTGGAGCACAAAAACGTAAGCGTAATTCGTTGTTATCAACTGGTATTGCTAACAACGGCTAACCTGGCTAGAGCTAACCCCACAGTGAAAATCCGACTTGTTAAATGGATCGCATTCAACTCGGGTGTGGCGTCATTCCCAGCTCCGGTGTCCAAGGTTTCCGAGGTATGGAACTCAGGATGCACAGATTCGCTAAACTCTATTTATCATTAGTAAAGAGCAGTTTATGAAACATTCAGGTAGGTGTTTCTCATCTTTAGCTGGCACTGACCATCACTTACACTGGTAATAACTAAGGCGATCATATCCAGCATCACTTCACTGGTTACCAGTCCAGTATAGAATTCAATTTAAAATCCTGGTTCTTACTTTTAGAGCCCTGCGCGGTCAAGTTCCTCCCTACATCTCTGACTTGATTCAGCCTCATACTCCCACCCGTAGTCTGAGCTCATTAGGTCAGAGGCTATTAGTGACTCCCCGCACTCATTTTTAAACTAGAGGGGACCGATCATTCCAAGCAGTGGCTCCTAGGCTGTGGAATGTCTTGCCTCCCTTTCTACGTTGTGTGAATGCTGTCGATTTTTTAAAAAGCAATTGAAGGCTCTGCTATTCAAGCAGGCTTTTAGTTAGTCTTGTTTTTTTTTTATGGTTGTTTGTTATGTTTTCTATTTGTATTTAAATTTTTCTTGTATTTTAATTTGTTGTATTACATTTTATTGTGAAGCATTTTGCGATTTTTATCTGTGAAAGGTGCTACACAAATAAACTTGACTTACTTACTTACTTAGTTACTTACTCTAATTAATTCTGTGGGTAACTTGATGACTAGAGGCTAACTTGAGGCTAAAACGAGACTTGTGTGTTGTCTGGTTAAAGTGCTCTCTGAAACCGGTGTCTGTACTCGGTTAGTCTTGCGTTGCCAGACCTATCTATCTATCTATCTCCACACACCGCTCATCTTTTCTGCAATAGGGGGAAAATGCTCTGACTTGTTTATTTCTTTTAAACCAATCACAACCATCGTGGGCGGCGCTTAGCCCCGGATGCAGTGCAGCAACGGGGCCTTTCCAAAATATATAGCAGGGATAGCGGAAGTAGAGAGATGGATGTCAGGCTTTATCCCAGCAATGTGCATCCGTTGAGCCAGACTAGTACTCGGCCAAAGATTGTTCGTGATGGACGAAACTCCGCTCCGTAACACCACTGTACAACCGCAAGTGAACTCGTGGTTCTCACAACTCCACCAGAGTCATACATCTTCTCTGTTGTTGATTGTGTCCTACCAATTTCAGGAGTCACCTTCTCCCTGTTACATTTTAATTAATATCAAATAACTAATTTAAGCTGTTTGATACATATTCAATCAACATTTAAGTAAATATAAGTATCAGATAAGACTCATTTTCGGCAGATACCCAATAATAAAGGACTCTGAGACTCAGAGTTGCAGCCACAAACACTTGGTTGGGGCATCCTAAGCCATCAAGGAACAACATGGTAGGGATGTCCCACCCCAGTGTTTGTGCCCACAACTCTGACCTCTAACCTATGTAATGCAACACCAACCCCAAAACACATTTTGTTTTAAAGGCATGAGACAAGTCTTCTCTTGTTTGGAAAACAATAACTTGGAAAAGCTAAATACCTCGCTATTGAGGTAGATGAGGCGACAGATTAAACAGGTTCCGTTACTCCCCATCGTCACTGATATTCAGCACTGTGAATGTCATCAAAAGTGTACAGACTGATAATACGTGTTGAGTTGGAGGGTGGAGCTTTCCTCTTAGTAAGTGGTGACCTTGATTCACCGCTATTGGTTGTCAGTTGGCATTACATGTCATTGATTAACTGATTTTCTATTTCTTAACCCTGATGTGATCATGTACTTACATTTTTTTTGTAATTTTCTTTTATTCATTGCCCCCTAACTTTATCTGTTTTACTTTAACTATTTTTGTCTCAGCACACTTTATAGTTACCAATTATGTTTGGTGTATGTTGAGCTTTATTTTGTGGTTCTTTCATGCTCAGTTTTTGTATACAGTATAGTTGTGTCTAGTAAAAATACATTTTAGTTATTTTTAAAGTTACTTGTGGATTTACACTTCCTGATAGAGTTGATCTCTCATTTCTTTTGTACCAGTTGAACGTTGCAACACAAGACTAACAGTGGAGTTAATGTCTCTTTGATGTCAGGCTGTGTTCTCGCAGCCTGAGGGGTTGGAGGGAGACAGCAGCACAGAGACGCAGTACGCCTACTACCCTGCCACCATCGCAGACGCCACCACTGGCACCATGGTGACCACAGTACAGGCCTCTGACACGCTGCTGGGCCAGACCACACCCACAAGTAATTACTGCCTGTATATAATCATATATATCACAGTAAAATGCCATTTTCAGAAACCGTGTTTTGGCGGGGTCTTAAAAAGTTTTAAAAAGTCTAAAATTTCAAAGTAAAAATTTGAGGCCTTAAAAAGTCTTAAATTCGCTTAAGTATTGTGTTCTAGGGTTTAAATAATTTTAAACAGGTCTTAATTTTCTTACATAAATGTAACGCTTCCTCTAATGCTCATTAGTGGTGGGTGGATCGATCTAAATATTGATTCCAACGTTGGTGTTGATATTAGAGATGGTCCATTTTTTGCTTCCCAATTCTGATACCTGAAATTGCATATCGGTGTGTCATATATTTTATTATGTTTTAACAACTGTATACTACTATCCCTGAATGGATGTGATATTACTTCTATCTTTGTTGTCTGTCTGGCTCAGGTTAAACTCTTTGTGAAACATGAACAGACACAAACAATGAATGCCACAGAACTTTCTTTTATGATCCAGTTTGACAGTCAGTTATAACAGAAAAAGAACATAAATAAACTACTTCAACGTAGATTTACTTCAGGGCTTTATTAGGTGGTATCTGATCGGTGCATGAACTCCAGTACATCCCGATACCAGCGTTTTAGGCAGTATCGGAGGCGATACTGATACCAGTATCATCTCTAATTGATATTGATCAATACCAGTGCAATAAGATCGATACTTTAGTTTTAGTTTCTCTCCAATATGCTCTGCTGCGGTTTCATCAAAGAGGCGACCTGGCTGTCTGTGTCTGTGTAAGTGCCGCTGCATTAAAGTGCCGCTCCTGTCACAGCCAGAGCGGGCACACTTTGCTCCTTTTTAAAAAAAAAATTCTGTGGTGTTGTAGTTTTGAACCAAGACATCCAGTATTTGGATCAACTAACTTTAAAAAAGAAGTAGGCTACAGCTGTTATTTCAACATGTTTGATACATATTTAATCAACATTTAAGTAAATATAAGTATCAGATCAGACTCACTATTGGCAGATACCCAATAATAAAGGACTCTGAGACTCAGAGTTGCGGCCACAAACACTTGGTTGGGACATCCTAAGCCATCAAGAAACAAAATGGTAGGGATAACTCTGAACTCTAACCTATGTAATGTAACACCAACCCCAAAACACATGGGTTGTAGTTCTATCTGTCGCTGGTCCAAATATAATTTGCTGTATTACGACTAAAAATATATTATATTGCAGCCAATGTAGACATCAGTCCTATAATGCAAATGAGGAAATTGGGAACGATGTTTCTGGACTGACGTCTGACTTTTTTTTATGTGTAATATAGAGGAGAAATATGTGTCTATTTTTTTTAATTGCCCATAACTTGAAGGCTTTATAGTGTATAAAGACAGACAGATAGACACTGCCCCACACTAGTGGGTCCTAAGTGATGATTGAGAGGGAATCTTTTTGCAAGAGCCCTATACATTGTTTTTTAGGAAATTGTGCCTTTTAATTATAATATGCTATACTGTATGTCTACTGACAATTATTCCCTGCAGCTGACAATAAGCTTTTATTTTACAGGGCAGCTTTATGTGATGATGTCACCCCAGGAAGTTTTGACGAGTTCCAATCAAAGGACAATCGCACCTCGCACTCAGCCATACATAGCGTAATTACATCATTATTGAACAGAAATACAGTAAGGTTGCATTAAATGACGAAATTATTTTACGTCCAGCAAATCACCCTAACTTAATATCTTTGTTCTAATCTGTTTTCTAGAAAGCAAGAGGCTCCTAGGGGTTCCAGAGATGATAAACGGCGAGCCCAGCACAATGAAGGTTAGTGCCCACATCCAGTACGGTCCATCCAGTTGAAGATATAGCTGTATTTTACTAAAATATCTGAGCAGATATAATTGATGGAGTCAATTTTAAATGTTGTTCCAACAGTTGAGCGCCGGCGCAGGGACAAGATAAACAACTGGATTGTCCAGCTGTCAAAGGCCATCCCAGACTGTAACATTGACTATACCAAGACGGGACAGGCAAGTTCAGCTAAGACTCCCACTCCACTCTGGTTTTCATACTGGCAAAGATATTAAATCCAGTGAAGGAATGTTACTCTTTAGATGTCCTATTCGCACATGGTTTATATTCCAAAAAGGATAAACTTTTCATAGACTTTATTGTCCCCAAAGGGAAAATTCTTTGTCACAACATTGAACGTTATGGACAGACAGAAAAAGTACAAACATAACAGAATGACATGCATGAAAATAACACAAACAGATAACACAGACAAAGTGGCACTGGTGGGTTTTACCTGGGTGTTTTGTTGTGGGGGTTATAAATTGACTACATTATTACTGTATTAGTTACTTTACATTAAAAAGGATTGAGGGCAGTTTCTTGATTATTTTTAAGTTGCCTTGTGTTTTGTTTTAGAGTAAAGGAGGAATCTTGTCAAAAGCCTGCGAGTACATCAAGGAACTCCGACAGAGCAACCTGAAGCTGGGGGAAGATATCAGCACTCTTGATCGTCTCAGGATCGACAACCAGCTACTTAGACAGGAGGTATGTCTGCATGTGTTTTGGGACTAATACTGTCAAGTGTCATTACTTTTTGCCTCTGTACAAGAATTGAAATGTTGACCATTCAGATAATTCTCAGTCAAGTAGAAAGAAATGGCAACCGTATACACGTGTACACCCACAATGGAAATGGGGATGTTTGGCATATTCACTGTCAGCAATTCAATTAAATTTTATTTATAGTATCAAGTCATAGTTAGAGTTATCTCAAGACACTTTACAGATAGAGTAGGTCTAGACCACACTCTATTATTTACAAAGACCTAACAATTCCAGTAATTCCCCCAAGAGCAAGCATTTAGTGCGACAGTGGCGAGGAAAAACTTTTTAGGGAGAAACCTCAGACAGACCCAGGCTCTTGGTAGGCGGTGTCTGACAGTGCAGGTTGGGGGTGTGATGAACAGTGGCAATTAATGTCACAATAAAGATAATGGTACTATGACTAGACATTTGAACAGCGCATAATCGGTTAAAAAGTAAAATTCCATACATACATTACAATGTTATTATGCTGGTTTACCAGCAATGTGCCACTGCAGTAATGGTGATTTGTTTAACTTTCAACTCAGATCTGTCTATTTAAAGCCAGAATATTACTTATACAGCTTGTAGCTGATAGCAACATTCTAATTAAAGACCAATTATCAGCCCAATGAAGCAACTTAGTTAGTCATGGTTATTGCATACCTGATAGAAAGTCATAAATCAGCGCATGAGTCATTATTACTACATTATTACGATATTATCTGTGTTGCTGTTGCTCAGGTGGAAGACTGGAAGTCC
Organism: Perca fluviatilis; assembly: GCF_010015445.1. Classification (NCBI taxonomy): domain Eukaryota; kingdom Metazoa; phylum Chordata; class Actinopteri; order Perciformes; family Percidae; genus Perca; species Perca fluviatilis. Next base: position 16,656,290 of record NC_053113.1, on the reverse strand, counting down.
AAAAATCAGATCCTGAGGAACCTTCTGCGACAGCATGGCATTGTGGGATCCTCCAGCACAGACCCCCAGTGAGAAGCCTGATGCCAACGGGTATTTGAAGACAACCATATATGGGCCAAAAGAGTACTTGAAATGCTTTGAGATACTTTATTTGTGGTCAAGAGTGCATGAAATAGGGGGAAACAATTGAATATTGTCAATGATATTCAAATCCAGCTTCTTTGCCTAATGACGCCCTTGAATATTATCTTTAAAGCTATTTGCTAAATTGAAATCCTTTGCCTGGTGAATACAACCTAATCATAATAACATGATGTATCTTAAAAGAGAGGGGAAAAAAACATCAATTTCAGTTATAGAAGTCATCAATTTAATCAGTTTTACAAAGCCCTCATTGAATGCCTTCCTCCAAACATTATGATTGTTAAAGCTCCATTACAGTGAGCTCTAAAATATATAAACTACTCATGTCAGTTTCTTTTTCTTAACCTTTGCAGTACTGTGCTTCTCTGTATCAAATATATTCATGTTAATGTCTCAGAAAAAACATTATATTCATGCTTTGATCATCTGATCAACATCACTTTGACCAGTTGATACCAAGTTTAGATCCAGTTCATAGTTCAGCTCTCTTGCTTTGTATTTTTGTATGTTTTATGAAACCTTACTGGGGACAATAATTGCATTGCAACAATGTAACTAACTAAATAAACAGGGTTTGGTAAGCATTGCATTGTAGTTAGGCTATGTAAGTCTTTATAAAAAAAATAAATCAAATACTATACTGTGTGTCATAAGCCACTTTTAGTTGTGTTTATTAAAGATGGTAAATTGGTTAAAAGATGTAGAACTGTTTTTTTATATTTATAATACATCTTAGTTATGAGTACAATTGTACTGATTGATACACTGCATTTTTCATAATGTCTGTAGCAAGAAGATGAAATTGGTCGTGAGTGTGTTTTATTTTGAAGGTTCTCTACGGAAGTAGGTTACTTCATTGACGCTGGGAGCTCTCAATAACCGTACAAGTTTCTCAACCCCTGTGCTATTTTTATTGATTAAAAGGATAAGGATAAAGTGAAGTTTAACAAATGATTTGTATACTGTTGGTAGCCGGCCACGGCACCGTCTTAGAGGCACAAATTAGGGTAAGTCGCGTATATGTTGCAGCAGAAAGGAGATAACTTGAAGCAGTGCAAAGTTCGCATTTGGTATGTAACGTTAGTGGTCCTACACCTCACAGTACGCCGAACTACCTTAAAGAATCGGGCACTTCACCGCTGGGTTACTTGTCTGCTGTCTTGTATACCTGTTAGGCCAACAGTTGGGACATTTACAGAATCGTAAGGATGCACTGGTGCATTCGGCTTACATCTGACGATATGGCCTATCAACCTTAACGTTTTTTTTAATGAAATTAAATGTTGTATTATTGTCTCGCGGTCTTCACTGCCCCCTGCCGAGCTAACGAACGTTAGAAGGTGACGTGTTGTGTCCAGGAACACCTATGATGCTGAGTTTGACTTGAAAAGTGTAGGCTATATAATATCACCAGCTAGCTACGGTAGCTACATTTGGCATTCATTTCAACATTAAGCCTGTAGCCCCTGCGTGTTTGACATATAAGCTTGACCCCTCATGAATTTTTAATCAACATTTGTAATGTAGTATAAAATGGGCATAGACATGGAGGTGAATTGTTTACTTTAAGAACACACACTGTAGCGCAGTGGTTCTCCTCGCCACTGTCGCAATAGCCACTGCTAATGCTCTTGAGGGAAATACTGGAATTGTTGGGGCTTTGTAAATTATAGAGTGTGGTCTAGACCTACGTCTCGAGATAACTCTTATGATTTGATACTATAAATAAAATTGAATTGAAATTGAATTGAATTCTCAAACTTTTCTCAATAATGTTTGAAATATTTTTTAGTCACGTACCCCCTGACGAGTGCAAAGCATTTTTGGTAGAAAAAAAGGCTATATAAAGAGGTACATTACAGCTCTGCACCATTAGTGTCTGATTTACTTAACAAGCTTGTAACTGAAACACACTTAAATGTTACTTCAGATGCTTAGAATCCATAACTAAATTAATTTTATGAATTATGCATAACTGACAGATTTGAAATGAACATTTCTAAAAGGAATCTCACGTACCCCCTGCAGTACTCCAAAGTACCCCTAGGGGTACAAGGATCCCCATTTGAGAAACACTGTTGTAGCGTATAGTGTATAGTATGTGAATAGCCAAGTGAATGCTACTTGTTGCATATGCTGTCATGGTGTGTGTTAGTATGGTTATTTGTAACCTGTATTTGAGTCCATCAGTTTTTTCCACCTCCCATCTCCCAGAATGATGACACAGGCTTATACAGCCACCTAACTGGCATACCAAAGGCTTTACTTCCTGGCATCGGCGGAAAGAAGATCCTTGACTTTTGGTGGGAAACGGTCAACATGTGCGTAACAAGTGACAAGTGGCCCCAACATGAACAGACCTTTCTGATTATCTTTTGACTTTTAAACATATGGTTAACTTCTGCATCTCTGATTTCTCTCCAGGCGACAACTGTTCACAGAAGTGTATCTGGTCACTAATGCAGACAAGTGAGTTCTACCCAGACCCAGTTGGTGTTGATTTGGCAGTCTTTTTACAGTTTATTACCAAAATGTTTTTTTCTGCTCCTGCTCCATTCTTAATCTGTTACACTGACCAGGTATAAACACTATGAACGCTGGGCCACTGCAAATGACTTCCCGGTGGAAAACGTTGTAAATGACGGCAGCACTACATTGGAGGACCGTCTCGGGGCCGTGGCTAACCTGGAGCTGGCCATACGCAGCCGCAAGCTGCAGGACGATATCATTGTGGTACGATGAATCCATCTGTTGATGTTGGAGCATGTCCGTTCACACAACTGCTCAGTGTATTCTAGTAGAACTGAATGAATGTGTCACACAATGATGATTTTCTTTTTGTGTAAGCAGATCGCAGGAGACATGCTGTGTGCAGACCACAACTTTGACATTGCTCAAGTTATCCGCTTCTTCAGATCAGAGGTAATTCACCACGATATAATTTATTCATTTTAGAAGACATGAAACCATATAAACTATTTTGTGCAAACGATATTCATGAAGGTAAAATACATCTTTTTGTGGTGGTGAAGTCATGAGCAGCTCATCCTTTTGTGTACGTGCTGCAGCCTGGAGAGCTGATCGTATACTACGAGCTGGAGGTGTAGGGGAAACAAGTACACTCTTAATACTTACTTTTCCTGGGTTTAGCATGTGATGTCTGTCATGTAATCAATTGTGATGAATAAATCAAACAGATGTAACCTCACTATGTAATCACACCGTTCCACCGAATCCAGTTCCATTTACAGGTCCCACACACACACACACACACACACACACACACACACACACACACACTCGCTTTTCCTTCTAGTTATGTAAGTTTAACAGGATCCACTATCAATCATGTATCATGATGTGTGCTTATTTAATGCATATTGTGATTATGTTGTAACTTAGTGTGTCATGTTAAAAGCACAAATTAGGCCCCAAAGACTTGGACTTGTGTGTGTGTGTGTGTGTGTGTGTGTGTGTGTGTGTGTGTGTGTGTGTGTGTGTGTGTGTGTGTAACAGGATGTGCAGGTTTGATATCTATTTGGGTCCTAACAATGGTGAAGTAAGGCTCAGACTTGGGTGAGCGAACAGGAAATCTAAATGTGCATCCGGTTTGCAGCACACAGAAGAGGGTTCTCCGTTCTAAAGAAGCTGAGATACAGATATTAATCGATATCTATCTATATAATAAAATGTAAATATAAAAATAAAAAATTAATTGTGAAAAGCTCACCAGTGCTTGGCTCCGTTTTGAGGTAGTATGATCAATGACGCGGTAATGATTAGGTTATTGCAACATGTATAGTGTTTGGGTAGCAGAACCCAGGGCACTAATTAGTCTAAGCATTGTCTAAGCTGATCTCATCAGGAAAGCCAAAACTTGGACGATCTATATCTCTTTCCAACCAACAAAGTGCTTTTTGTGTGGGTGTGGGTGTGTGTGGGTGTGTGTGGCAGCCTGGAGAGCTGATCATATACTACGAGCTGGAGGAAAGTGAGAAAAGCAGCTCCAGGGGCATTGTGGAGGTTTGCCCTGACACCCATAGGTGAGAAGACGTTTTTTTTCCCTTAGTTTAGTCCCATAATGCACCACATGCTGTAACAGCAGCATTAGAAGTACTTTTGTGTGTGGAGCATTTCAGAACTTCATTGACAATCATTTTCTACATGTGACTATGTTGCAGATTTGATTTTAATCTAATGTCGTTTTCTGAATCAGGATAACTCGCTTTTTGGAGAAACCGCAGGAGGGGCTGACAGCATCGCGCCTGGCCAGCGTGGTGTTTTACTGCATCCGGAGAGACACACTGTCCTACCTGTCGGACTTCCTCAGAATGCAGCCTCAAGCCACAGACAGGTCCTTCGGACGATTCTGGGTTCGTAAGTGCTAATTCATTAAGTGTTATTTCAATAAAAGGTATTACTTTTTGATAATGTTACGCCCGTACACATTCAAACTTAATTTTACTCTACAAACTAAATCGATTATTGATACTAGATCAGGCAATTATCAGACAAACCATTGAGTTGGGGAGGATTTATTCTAATGATTGCAAAACAATTCTGCGGCAGTATATGCTTTGACTTTGCTTTTCATTATGATAAAACTCTTAAGATAAAAATGTTACTCACTCAAACTATAATTAGTCCTACTTTACGAATAACATCAGTGCATCATCATGAATTAATAAAATAATGTAAAGTAATAAATGTACTGGTTAGTAAATTTGGGCTCCTTTCTCTCCAGGAGTGGCTTATTAACGAGAAGCAACTCGATGTGTTTGGGATGAAGCTTCCTACTGGCTTCCAGCTCATTGGACAAGTGGTTTGTATCCCTACCTCAGTTCATCAGCTATGTTTTGTGTTTTTTTTTTACACAGCACGATAAGCCGCACTAAAAACTGAAGAGGAACACGTTACCAACAAAATCCAAAGATGCACCTGTTTACCAGATTACTGAAATATGAAACATTTATGTTTGAAAAGTTATGATGGCTGGGTGCATGTGAGGATTTACACAGTGAGCATGTTGATAAATGCATTTAAAAGTCATACAAATTATTTCGAAAACCTGTGTAATCCACTGGACTGTCAGGCCACAGGAAATGTGGTAAAATAAACTGTGGATTTGAGAATTGCACATAGACTTTGGAGAATATGGTAAATGTATGTAGAGAATGTAAATTGTTACTGTCTGGTGGTGTGGTAATATTTAGGGCAAGTTGAGTAACTACACTGTCCTCATGCAAGGATTAGATGCTGTGTGCTGTTTTTCTGTTGCAGCTAATAAGTGGATTTGTATATAAAAGAAAACCTTTAGTAGTATTTATATTTTATTTTTACGTTTCCTCTAATAACATGCTTCCTCCTAACACATCAGGGCCTGTCAGACTACACCAAGTGGCTCACCCACTACTCTACCAAGCAACAAGATAATCCTGCTAAACCAATCACATACAGATCATTTGCTAGGTAAGAAAACATTAACACAAAGGACTCTTGTGTTAATTGCCACTTGAATTCCGTTTGAATTTAGCTCAGATTACTGTGGTTTTTCCAGCTTGCAAATAAAAGCCTCTTCCTCGTCCTTAACTCACAATAAGTGCAATTGGATGTTAGAACACAACCTGACAGACACTGTAAGAATTGATTTTTCCAAATGTATGACGACCCACAGGGTTGGATTAATGGGGAACCCCTCAGACGGCTTCAACGGAAAAACCATCGCTATGTCCATCTCTAACTTCTGGGCCGAAGTCACTCTAGTGGAGAGCCAGACTTTGGTAACACACACACACACACACACACACACACACACATTAGTTAAAACACCTTCAACATATTGTGCAAAAGTCATGCACATTTCTGTGACTTTGTAGGTTTTAGTCCCTCATCCACTCAATGACCCCACAGAGTTTGGAAGCTTGCAAGATCTGTTCTGTATCAGCAGGAAGGAAGGGTGTGTACCCAACAACAAAAATACATGATATAGTTGGTCATGTTGAGCCTTTTTCAAAATGTTGTGTTAATCATCCACTGTAGGTACCTGGGAGGTCTGCGGCTGCTGCAGGCTACCTGTAAGAAGTTCTACCAGTTCTGCTCCAAACAAGGGTGAGATAAGTAACTGAGATAACACAAGACCAAGATATTCTTGGATCGAATCTTTAATAACATTCAAATGGAGCAAATATGAGCATTAGCATTATCTCTTTACCTCTTACTTTGTTGGATGGATAGTGCTCTAACTTTACCAAACATCGTGGGTATATTTTGCAATTGTAATGACCAGCTTTTCAATGTGGCAAATGGACCTAATTTTACCTATTTTATATTTAAATTTTTTTTAAATATTTATTTTTAAATTTTTGCTTTAGTCAAAGTCTGACACTGTGGGCCCCTCCCCTCCCCAACATCAAGACAACTCCCTATATTTGTTCACATTTGGCAATTAACAACATTAAACATATTAGCTATTAGCAGTTCCTTATTGCAATCTACAGTACAGTCATCACAACTGGAGTACTTTGATACTGAAGAATAAGAGAAAACTTAAACACATGAAAATACTAAAAATATTAGTATCAAGTCTGTTTGTTCAGATTTGACTGAGTTATGATTCCAGAATGAAGGAGTTAACCCCATCAGTTGTATTATTTGCCCCTTCTGTTAACCTCATAACAATCTGAAGGTCTGCCGATACTGTTTTTCAGAGACTGGAGTCCGTTTTAAAAGCTAGAGGGAAGATAGCCAGAAACCAGAGGACATAAGGAATATGTTGGTACCAACCTGCTAACTTTTCAGGAAGGGTCTAAAGTTAGGCTGAATTTTATTTTTCTGAAAAGAATCGCCCCCCTTGCAATTTTTGACAGCCCCCTCAGTTTCTTCATCCTGGCACTTGGCCTGTTGTGGGCAGGAGAGAGTGGCTGATTGAGAGTTAGTGAGGTGACGGAAAGGAGAAAAAGTCAGAGGGCATCTGGTGGACAGGAAGAGAATGGCAATGGGCGGGTTTGAGGAAGTGGGAAATGTGTGGCTGGAGGGGGAGACAGAGAGGCAGAACGTGACACCAAAACAGAAGTAAAAGAGAGTGAATATAAGACTTACATTCATCAGATCACCGGAAACACGACTTCACATCAATGATAATGTTACTTTTTAACTGCTGGGTGTGTAAATTAGCAGCTGTTTGCTAACAACTTTACTAGAGTGGTAATCTCGCTTTGCCAGACCCTCCTCCAAAGCGTGCTGGAGGAGGGTCTGGCTACTCCACACAGCATTCGGGGATGGGAGCAAAACGGTGCTCTGGTTTATTGGCATTTCTTAAACCAATCACAATTGTCTTGGGCGGTGCTAAGCATCGGAGAAAAGCTGCGGTGCCACTGCAAAATAGGCCCAGAAGGAACTTGATTTGGTGGAACATATGTACGTTTAAAAGTTGTTGTAGTCGTGCAACAGAAAACTCAGATTGGACAGATAGTCTAGCTAGCTGTCTGGATTTACCCCTTAAAAAAAAAAAAAAAAAAAAAAAAAAAAAAAAAAAAAAAAAAAAAACCAATTAACGAATATAGACTGCTAGAGTGGCAACGTTGTGTTCACAACTTGTTTCTGCTGCCTCCAGGTGGCCAAAGAAGAAATAATTAATAAAAATAAGACTTAATTTAGAAGAAAAAAATAGATTAGCATTGCAATCAGGTTGGAATGTTTTCACTGCACTGGTGAAAGAAATTTTATATTGTGTGTGTGTGTGTGTGTGTGTGTGTGTGTGTGTGTGTGTGTGTGTGTGTGTGTGTGTGTGTGTGTGTGTGTGTGTGTGTGTGTGTGTGTGTGTGTGTGTGTGTGTGTGTGTCACTGCAGTATCGCTTTGACAAAGCAGAACTTTACACTGAAGTACGACACCAACATTCCTCGGCAAGTGGTGAGGATCTATTCAAAAGCTGGTCACAGTGTGTAATGTAAAAAATGATATGCCATGATGAAATGATTTGTCTCTGTTTTAATGCAGGGCCTTGCTGGAAGCAGGTAAGTAGTTTTAGTTTGATGTTCTGTGCAGGCTAATTTAAAGGTAATTTTGCACACTAATTTAATAATTTACTTGTTTACGATCCTCTCTTTTCACAGTGCCATCGTCTCAGCTACCCTGAAGTGTCTTATGAAATTCTACAACATCACAGACAATGTAAGGATTTGTCCCATCTCATGGTGTTACCAAAGGCATCAGAGTTAGCTCTTGATTTTCTCATCAGTCTGTCACTCCTTCCACTGCTGTTATCAAAAAAAACAAAAAAAACATCAGCCTCTCATGTTTTCAGTAAGTAATTCAGTAGATTTCCCCCACAGATCCAGTGAAGTTACACACAGTTAAAACAACACTGCAACAGTTTTTGTGTGTAATTATCAAAGTTTAAAAAACCTTATTTTCCCCTGACGTTGCGCCGGGCCCGATTCCAACCATGCCCTTTGTGCCTCCCTCTCTCTCTATCTTCAGCTGTTCCTGTAAAATAAAGCGCCCAAAATGTAAAAAAAAATCTTAAAAAAAAAAAATAAAATAAAAACTCACCTGAGACAAAAGACGGCCCCCGACTAGTTGATAAAATGTCTCAAAAATGAATAAATAAATGTTAAATTATATAAAAACGTATCTACCTTGTATTTATCTATTCATGCATTCCCATTTTACACTCTAGGATCTCCCAAAGCCGATCCGAGCCAACTTCATTCTCAACGTAGAGACTGATGAACTTTTCATCACTGCTGGCCTGCAGGACAGAGTTGTTCAGGTCAGTAACAGAATCAGCTCTACACAAATGTACTGCACTCTGTCACCCCTGCACAACATGTCAGTTATCTTTATTTGCATACCTACAGTAGCATGAATTGTTTGCCCCTTTGTCTTTACAGGTCTATGAAGGCTTAGTCTACATGGATTTCAGCAAGAAGCTCATGGAAGAGCAGGGCTACGGTATAGAAGTCACCGTCTGTAGATGCTAAGCAGATGATACAAAAACATTTCTTTCCTAATGTGTGTTTGTGTTTTTCATTCTCAGGGAACTATGTTTCTATGGACATGAGTGGGCTCCCACTGTTCTGGCTGGCGTACCTGAGCGACCCCAGTGACTCTGGACGCATCCACAGCAACATCAGACAGCGCTGGCTCAATGGTGCGTCTCATATCAAACATTGCATTGGCCTCCTGTTATTTATCAGGTCACTGCTAAATAAACGTAGACCAGGTGTCCCTGCAAAATAGCCTTAGGAAGGAACTTGTTTTGGTGGAATGTGAACGTTCAAAAGTTGTTTTAGTCGTGCAACAGAAAACTCTGATTGGACAGATAGTCTAGCTAGCTGTCTGGATTTACCCTGCAGAGATCGGAGGAGCAGTTAACCATAGTCTTCATAAATTCACCGGAATTTAAAATTCCAACACAAAGAAAGCGGAAGGTAACGGACATCCGACCGAAAAGAGGGACATCTGACGAAATTTCTGGCGGCAACGGAGCAATCCCGGAAGTGGAACGTCGTGGATATAGACTACTGTTCGATCAATGGGATTTTGGTTCTGATATTTGGAAAAGGAGATAGTGATATTAGCCATATTTTAGGCAACGTCGGTTAGTCCACCACTTTGTTCCAAACTGAAATATCTCAACAACTGGATGGATTGCCAAATATTTAGTACAGACATCAACCATCCCTAGAAGATGAATCAAGATTTTTGTATCCCCTGGATTTTGCTGTAGCTTCATCAGCAGGTCAAAAAACTCACTTATCCAGTGAAATATCTCAATATTTACTGATGGATTGTTTCAAAATTTGGAGCAGAGGTTTGTGGTTCTCAGAGTATAAATCTTACTAGCTTTGGTGATCCCCAGATATTGGCTGTAGCAAAATATAATTTTTTCATTTTTCTATAAACAGACCAAGACGTTCTTCAGTCCTTTAGAATAACATGCTAGCCCATGTGCATATTTCCATCTATCTATTCCTTTGAGAAGCTATAAACATGGAATGGTTAGTTGAACTAGTTTCATGCTGCTCTGTCTTTCCACAGGGGAGCCTCTGGTAGTCGAGGCCATGAAGACTTTTGCGGAGCTCACTGATCAAGCGAGGTTGGTTTGAGTACTTGGAAGTGGATTCTTGATCAAGAATTTATGCAATATTTAGCAGTGGTGGTTTTGATCAAAGTTTAGCAGGGCAAAAACAAGGCATATATAATCATGGGATTTATGTCTAGCCTTTGCACAGCTCAAATTGGCTTTGGGCTTTCTGAAATGTGTGAAATGTTTATGTACTGTGCGTTTTAATAAATGCCACACACACCACGCAGTGTTAATTTGTGTGTTAATGTGCTGCAACTCTGCTGATAAAATGTACCCAGTTTTTGTCCTTGTGGCATTTCAGAAGTTCAGAACATTCACAGTGAAGCTTTGTCTGAGCACTGATTGAAAATGTTCTCCCTCAGGATGGCTCTGCAGGACAAAGACTGGAGGCGTCTGGCACAACTGATGGACCAGAACTTTGAGCTGCGGAGGTAAACAGTATATATTGATGTGAGGCACTTGTATTGCAGTTACACTCATAGCTAAAGTAACAACATGTCCCACAGGTCTGTCTACACTGATGACTGTCTGGGTCCTGGGAATCTCAGGATGGTTCAGCTGGCGAGGCAGGTAGGTACTTAAGGGTTCCACTACCTGCGTCGAGCAGAGCATGTTTTATTGAATGGTATTATTCACTCCTTTCTCCATCTCGATCTGTATGTGCCTGCAGGGTCTGTTTTTGCATTCATAAAGTTGTTGCCGCTTCTTGCAGTTTGGCTCGGCGGTGAAGTTACCTGGCAGTGGGGGGGCCGTGGTGGGTCTGTGTCTGGATGATGAGCGACTGGTAAGACTGCACTATGTGGATGTTGTTGTTTTTAGCTGCCATCTCCTATCTATGCCAGTCTGAGGCCATGGGATTGGAGCTTCGTATTAATGTTGACATTCCTGTGTCTTAGTTACCTTAGATATTAGTGACCTGCTGGATTTCAAAGTTTACTTCATTCAAGTAAAAGGAAAAGAAAACATACAACAAACCGTACAAGTTCTACAGAACTACATTAGATTTCTGTAGTTGAAAGTAGACCTAAGTAGACATATTCTGTGATCGTGAAAAAATGCTTTGACAGCCCTTAACCTCACCGTCACGTCCAAGTCCTTACATAGCTCCATAATGTGTCATTTGACAGGACTACCAAATTCTTTGCTCAGTTATTTCTTGAAGTCTAAAGATCTTGGCTGTATCAGTAAATTAACATGTTCTGAGTTAATTCTAATAAATAGAATTTTTTGAGGTAGGATGTACTGTATTTGTGAATCTGGCATCAATGCGCTGGTGTCTGATGCAGTCTGTGTTTGGCCCTCTAGGTGGAGATGAGGCAAGCTTTCCAGGAGGCAGGCTGTGTCTTCTGTCTCATCACACCATACAACCCATCTGCCAGCACTGTCAGCGGCCAACACTAACCTCACATCTCCCCACGACTCAGTCAGGCTACTCAAGGCCAACTCAGGGCCATCGGTTGCACATAGCACAGTGTGGCCCTCAATATGCCATTTTCAGACGAGTTATTCTTACAATGGACAGCAACGATCATAACCAGTTACATGATATTCAATGAAAGCCATGAATAAAAAATAATCAGGGTTGCTAAAAGGATCTTTACTATTGATGATGAGGTGATACTTTGTGTAATAATAATGTATCAGATCAAATCAAGATCAAATTATGTTTAGTCAAACATCAGGTATTGCTTCACTTTGTCCCCAAAAAAATAGTGAATCTGCATGTTTCAAAATTTTGTTGCAAATTTTATGAGATTAATTTAAGATGTAGCGAGTTGACAACCTTGTGTCAAATTTAGCATTCACTCACAACAATGTAAAAATTATGTAATTATTTGTGTACGTTTGATTCATAGGTTGTATAGATCTAAATACACCATCTTTGTATAATTAATGTATTTTTTGTACACAAATTAAAAGCAAGTGTTCTCTCTTAGTGTTTTGTCATACTGTGCAGCTTGTAATAGCCATATGTAGCCTATATCACTCTTAAAAAGAAGCATCATTTATTAACCCGTCCCTTCTGAAATAACAGGTAGTCACATTGTATGACCTTTTTTCCTCAAACCCCATATATTCAGATCTATTTTATTATACTGTGTATTCTGCCACTGTACACATTCAGTGAGCAGATCTAATTTGCTGTTTCCTCCAGTGGGCGGAGTAGCAGCTAGGGCTCTGCCCGCACAGCACTGCTCTCAGCTCCGCTTCGCGTAGTTGTCGTTACCTCTCCACTCATGCGGACCCGGCCGAAGCTCATGGACTAGCCGGAGGTCTGGTGGTGGAGCTGTATCGGGCTTGTAGCGGACTGGCTGACCCAGTGGACAATGGCTGCCAAGGAGGATCTCTACAGTAAAATCCTCCCTCGGAGGCTCCGGCAGAATCGGTCGGGTTCAGTGAAATGTGGCTCCAACCTGGACGTGCTGTTATCCATGGGCTTCCCCAGACCAAGGGCGTAAGTAGTCTGACCTAAACACAGACTGTGTGTGTGTGTGTGTGTGTGTGTGTGTGTGTGTGTGTGTGTGTGTGTGTGTGTGTGTGTGTGTGTGTGTGTTGGCTGGAGGATTACATGCATGTCAGACGGGGACATGGCCGGTGTGTGAGAGCACTGACGTTAACGGTTTTGTTCGTGTGAGTTAGGCTACGTTAGCGGACGGGTCAAACGCAGCATCACTCCACACGTCGTTTCCCTGCATCGATTTCCACTGTGCGCAGCTAGCTGGTCCCTTCCAGCCAAGCCATATACAACTGAAGAGTAGAAGGGAGTCGAATAAAATATGATACAGTAGAATTAAATAGGCTACATAAAAGCAGAATAATGTCGGGTGTAACTAATAGAGCTAAAGCGACGAGCTGAGTGGAGCGAGACAGAATTATGAACATATCGGCTAAAAGTTAACAAAAGAAGTTAGCATCAAATAGCCTACAATGTAATTTTCCTTTTTCACTCTTTCCCTCAGTTTGAATTGGAGCCACAAATGAATAGATGTTAAAGCTCTATTGGAAATGCCTGTGTTTAATTAGAAGTTTTATTTTCTTTTTTTCAGTTGAGTCAAATAAATCTACGGAAAGGTATGTTTCAGCCATATTATTGAGGAACTGTCATATGTGAACTATTCAGAAAACTGGAGTCAGGAGTCATGAAGTCATGACTGACTGACTGACTGACTGTGTGTGTGTGTGTGTGTGTGTGGGGGCTGTCAATACCCCCTGTGTTTACCCTGTGTCCTCTGCTGTTAGTGAATGGAGGGACTGTCTTTGACTTGGCCAGATCAGTGAGTTCACATCCGTCCTGTCGGCTACAGGCTCTCACTGTAAACACAACACTACTGTACACTGTATATCACCAGCCAGGAAACCAGCCAGGAAACCAGCAGTTTACACACAGTTACTAATAAATACTTGTAGGATTGATCATTTTCATGCTAGGCAATTTTTTTTGGTGGTATGTTCACTTTTAATGTTTTTACGCGCTTATTAATTCAAAGGAAAAAAGGTAAAATGGGCTATAGGTCTATGGTGTCAGAGCTGTCCCTAGTGAATCAGTAGGCTATACACCGTGTAATGGATTCCTGGCTCTTAATTATACGTTGTTTTTTTAATTTTTAATTTAGAGTTGGATTACGAACGTGACAACATTTTTAATAATTGACACACTCATTCAACACAACATTCACATATTCTCATTTCATAAAGTTGATATGGAAACTAAAACGTTTTTAGTAGTTGTCTGTCTACACATCCAGCAGAGACAGAGCAACAATAACAGTTAATCAGATTTGTGTTTATAGCGACCTGATGAAGTTCCATATTCACTCTTCCTTTTTGCTCAGTTTTTTTTTGTGTCCAGTCCACCAACTCCTGAGGTGAATATCTGGCTCTCAAATGCTGCGAACTTTGTCTGCCATTTGATGCTGGGCAGGTAGTGTACAGCGGAAACAGAACTGTGATCAAAACAATTGCAATTTTAGAATAAACGTGTAAGTCCTCTCTGTGTGTAATAGCGACACTGTTTTTTAAATGTCATAAACATATATTTGGCATTTCTGTAAAGCAATTTTGCGTTACGTATCGCTGCACATATACACCAATATGGATATGTGTATGGGAAGCTACTGTAATATCATCAGTCCATTTTATTGGTTTGGCTGTAGCATGTATTCTGTCCGTGTGTTTTGCACTGCAACTCTCAGACATCATTTGTTTGTCAAATGCTATGGCCAGTACTGTGACATCATTTTCCATATATGATGATTGTCATTGACTACCTTAAACCTTTACTTGTTATTATAAACAAACCTTAAATGTAAAAACTTCCTGTGTACCAGAGGATTTTTCAAGGAACAACCTCTCTGACGCCAGCTGGTCAGAACAGCAGATGGAAAAGCTTCCATTAACCGGCTATAGTCGAATCAGTATCGTGTCATATTAATTAGTGAAAGTAGCTAAACCTATTTTTGTCCATTTTGTTTTAGGTCTGGGGGAAATCTCACAGCTCCTTTTTTCAGGACATACATTTCCATATCTTTCACCCAGATAGATGTCACACATCAAGAGTGTTTGTGTGTATGTGTTAGTGTTTGTTTGTGATTGTGTATGTCAGAGAAAGTGTGCTGCTGTGGTTTGCTGAATGGACACAGCAGATGATGATAGCCCCCCAGGCAGGCCAGTGTTGGCCTAGAACACACTCCCTCAGGGAAGCCACAATCTCTTTTTTTATCAGCCCATGACTGCTTGGCCTTTACACAGCCACTTATTAACTCTCTCTCTGTCTGTCTGTCTCACTCCCTCTTTTTTTCTGTCTGAAGTGGTTGACCCACTAAATATCCCTGACCAACTTCAGATGTCCTGGTTCTGCTGAAAATACAATTATGACAGATATATTAAATGCAGTTTTTACTAACAAATGTAGTGCGTGGGGTGTTGGAAAAATATTGATTCAACTAGGGCTGGGTATTTATTAACCTGAATTCTTTGTGAATATTGCGTATCAAGCGAGTATCAAAAACTGATAACTTTTTCAAAAGTTGGCATTGAATGATCGGACAGATTGCTTATTTATATATATTTTTTTACTTATTTTAATCAGATGTTTTCTGATCAAAATGAGGACATTAATCTAACTATATTTTATCTCTGCAAAGTTGTTAACACTCATGCAACTTCTTGATTTTAGCATTTTCTGCTACTTAAAGAGCAAGCATCATGTTTCTCTAATGCTTCATCAGGCTTATTTGTCAAATACACATGTAATTCAAACAGGGAGACTGCCATACATATTAGGCATGTCATTAAAACAAAAGCAAGCTTGAACAAATTCGAACTAAAGTGGTTTGAACAAATTCTAACTGCTGCACGATATGAGGAAAATATGTTGTTGAATATCGCGATAATGATATTACCTGTGATAAATAAACAGATATTAAATTGTACTCAGTCCTGCCTTTCTGCTGCATTCAGTATCCTGCTAAATACAACACGTTGCTTGTTGAATTTAAAACAAATGAAAGGAAATAATTTCTAACATTCTTTCTTTGAACATATAAAGTTCAGTTTTCTACTGATATTTTCTTTCAACTAGCACAAAAAATCTCTGAGTGTCTTTCGCAATATGTTGCAGCCTTTCGCGATGTGTTTATTGTGGCAGTTGATATCGCGATGACGATAAAAAAACGATATACTGTGCAGCCCTAATTCTAACACAACCCATGTAGCCAAATCCTAAACTACATATTAAAGTGATGGTTCGGAGTAATTCCCCGGGGGGGGGGGCAGGAACCAGGGGGCAAAACACCCCCCCCCCCCCCCCTTTTTTTTGGGGGTTTTGTTTTTTTTTTTTTTTTAGGTTAACTTTCTCACCAACACCACCCCCCCAACCGGGCCCCCCCCCCCCTCTTTTTTCCCAGGAAAAAACCCCCCAAAAAAGCCCAAATGATACCAAACGTCTACAAGTAGTACAAATAGGTTATGCTCTCATAAAACGATGGATTGGAAAGTTTAGTACACCAGAAGTTTATGAACACTTGCCTGCTCTCTTCAGCTCTCTGTTGCTGCTGCTGCTACCTGCAGTTACGAAGTCCTTAGGGGCCGTCTACAAATTACTACACCGAAAAGAGTTACAACAAAAATATTTATTAATTCAATGATTAAATAAGGTAATGTCTCCAAACTTACCTCAGTTATTACTTGTCTCCTGCTAGTTATACTACAGCACTTACTTAAAAAAAAAAGTTAAATTAATAAATATTTTTGTTGCATCTCTTTTCGGTGTTGTAATTTGTAGACGGCCCTAAGCACTCGTCTTACAGCAGCAACAACAACAGCAGAGAGCAGAAGCCAGCAGGCAAGTGTTATTTACATAAACTTCTGGTGTACTTACAACATTAAATGCAACTTATGATGAATCTCAAAAGAAGCATTACAACATGTTTGTAACCCCAAATCCAATACATTCACATGAAACAATGTGTGGGGTGAACCCGTGGCTTAGGAGTTAAGACGGCAACCACGAACCACAACGTCTCCTGTTCGAGTTGAGGCCGGGGATCTTTGTTGTGTCTTTCTCTCTCTCATTTGCTGTTGTGTCTCTATTTAACATTGTGCATAATATAAATATATATATAATAATTTTTCTCAGAACAGAACTTTTCTCACAAGAAAAGACAATTTCAGGGGCACCTGGTTAGCTCACCTGGTTGAGCGTGCGCCCCATGTACTAAGGGTCAGTCCTTGTCTCAGCGGCCGCAGATTCGGTTCCGACCTGCGGCCCTTTGCTGCATGTCATCCCCATCTCTCTCCCACTCTCCCTACTTAATCTGTCCTATCAAAGGCAATAAAAGCCCAGAAAAAAAATTCTTTAAAAAAAGAATACTATTCCAGAGACTGAATAATGAATGTATCTACCAGATGTAAAAGAAACTTATCAAATCCACGATCTTATGTCAAAGGAGCAGAGTCTCCAGTCAGTTATAGTACCGACAATGAAAAAAATTCAAATTGCCATTATTAACAACTGGAATTTCCATCATCTTGGAACCAGGAAATGGCTGTAGGTCTACTGTGCATTATCTCCAGGTTAGATCACTCTGAAAACAAAATCGATTGTGCAAATTATTCTTCTCTCTGGAGAGAAAAAGCTTCCAGAAAGTCACATGGTGCACCTCTCTGACTTTGTAAAAGACAGCCTTGTGCATGTCAGCTTACTCTTAATACAATGATCAATTGAATGAAACAAGCAAAGTCATGCTCGTTTTTACGGGAACAACTTGGCTTGGCTTAACACCTCTGCATGTTGCCACAGAATGACGATGATGAATTGAGCAATGTATTCAGTAACATTTTTTACTTCAGAGCTCCACAGTTGAATAGCATTGATCTCTAGTGAAGGAGTAAATGCTTCAGAATGAACCAATTTCCAATTTGTCACAAAAGTTCAATGTAAATCTCTATTAACTTGACATCTTAATGGCTAAATTATTGGATCTCCAACTCCAGGTTTTTATTCCTGTCTTGTAGTCAGTATTTCTGGGCTCCAGTGGCAATAGGTTGAATTATATGTAAATTGAAAAGAAATAGACAGATGCAGAAGTGAAAGCTTTTCATTGCCTCACCACAGTAACCTAATCTTTTATTCTACCCACAGCTGTTTTTTTAGTGTGATGGAACCTGTACCCCAAGTTTTACCTTAATAATTAAAGTTAGTTCTCTGTGTTTGAAACTGTATAATCTCTTCTTAAACCCCCATAGATAAAATTAGTTTAAAAACACTTAGTATGCCTTATAGCGCTTTAAAGCTGCTAAAATTAGACTGAATTCGCATTGCAGTGTTTTGCATTGATGTACCAATGCAGTATTTACCATCGACTGTAAAAATAAAGTATTTACTCACTTAACAAAGTCTTAGAGATCTAGAGGCAGACATATAACATATGTGATACTGTATATATGTGGCCTTACTTTAGGTCAACACACAGCTGTTGTCAGTTTACGGAGTAAGACTTGAGTTCTTGTGTTCCATCAAATGGACACCCACTCACTTCCTGTGTAGATAATGTGGTTTTTCACAATTGCTACACAGGTCATACAATTGTATACTGTTACACTGACAACTATAATGCACAGCTTATGCATCTTCTGGGACCCAGATGTTCAGTGTATGAAACAGAGTAACAGATTACATATTTGCATTTACAGTGCCATATTTGCACGACACTTTCTCAATGCTGATTTAGTGTTTTCTTTCTCATTTCACAACAGTTGTCTACATAGGAAATGTATTTTCTGTATAGCTCAGCTCAAGGGTTGCATATTTGCTGATTTGAAAGAGGAAAGGAAAATGTCTACATACAGTATGTGGGTTCAAGTCTGCTATATCTGTGAGAGATGCATACAGTATATCCCAGCTACGGTAACTCTAAAGTGCTGTGGAGTTGGTAACTCTCATGAATTATTGAGTTATTCCCTTTTTTTTTAGCCCAGTATCTGTTAAACACAGATGAATATGAGTTTATTCTGAAAGTTTGCTTCCATTTTGCCTTCCCAGCTCTTTGGGACTATTTGAAGATGATTGTTAAACTCAAAACAATATAGCCTAACCTATTACATTTGATGTGTCATTATTATATGTCTGCATCAATAGGGAGCCTCTAACAAGGTCATACACATGTCATTAGTCTCCTTCCTGAAATAGGAGAGGTGCATCACTGTCTGGATATAGCTGTTGTCGTTCACTGGTGCACTTCCACTGCAGCTCGGTGATCATATCATGGTTCATTTTAAGCTCTGTCCGGAAGCAGGCAAACAGACAGCACTATCAGATTATGGGGCCAAAGTCTCTCCACTTAAATAGCTCACCGCGCTTGTATGAAATTCAAGGTAGCGTAGGGAAGTTTGCATTACAAATGACCCACAAGCAAATGTCTTCTATAAGTAGAAGACATAATGATAATCGTTGTTATAATGATGGATTAGAAGATGCTTGATACCAGTTGATACCAGTTTATACCAATAGGTTGCGGTGACACTTTATTTGAAGGGGTGTACGTAAGACCGTCGTGACACCGTCATCATTATAACATGACACCTGTCATGAACATGAAGGAGTCTTTTTGAATGTCCATGACTGTTGTCATTGAAGCTTGATTTATGGTTCTGCGGAGGCTCCATGCAGAGCTTTCGCCGTAGCCTACGTAGGTGGCCTGAAGTTTATACTTGGGCGTTGTTGTGTGCGTCTATCTCTTGCAGGACCGGCATTTGTGTGTGTAGTGTGTAGTCGCACACTCTCAAATTTTGGTTGCAAAATGCGACCATTTGGTCGCAGTCTGGAGCCCTGGAGTAGTGACTCTAGAGTCATAGTGAGAGAAACAAAGTGTCTCCCCTGTGCTTTTTGACCACGGTGGGGAATCTGTAGCAGGAAAAGTTCACCCTCTCCTTGATTTAATGTTGTTTATGGAGAAGGAGAACCAGGAAATGAGTCGGGGGAAATGCAACGCAGCCAAGCCACGGCCGAGCGACGTGGCTCACTGCGGCGTGTAGTTACATTTTTTGAGAGGTGCGCGTCAGGCTACGACATAGGGTCCGGCGTAAGGTCGGTATCTCCACCTACGTACGTAGCAACGGCGTAGATTCAACGCAGGAGCATAAATCACACTTAAGTGTAATTGTATAAATGATGACACTTTCATGCTACTTTCATGCTGCTAAGTTAGCTTTGTTTGAGATGTTTGTGTTATGATAACTTGATATTAACGAAGACAACAATCTCTGTCATAAATATGTCATGGCAGGCCTAATTATCAAACTTCAAGAAACTATTTAGTTTTCAGTAAGGTTTGTATATTGTTCCCAAATAATGTATAATTAATTGTATATTTACAGCATTTAGTTATCTTATTCATGTCTTCTGAAACAGCATTATTCTTTGTAATAAAGTTTTTATAAATGTAATAGCAGGTGAGGCCAGTTTTAACCAAGTTACAAACTAGCATCAAAACAGTGTCTCTCATTTGATCAAATTAGTGGTTTGTTTTAGAGTTAGGAGTCAGAGGAACTTCACATAAAAACTGATTAAAATAGTTATTTTCGCTTTTAATACATTTTAAAAAAAAAAAGAAGGAAAAAACAATGGGGTTAATGGGTTTCATTGGAAAAGCTGTTCAGTCAAGTTTTTTTCCGTCTCTTTAGTGGAGCGCAAGCTTCAGTGGACATTTAAGGAACATACTTCACGTACATCATGATTCATTTGCAAAGTGTGTTTTCATAGCACTATTTTTGTTTTGCTTTTATCAATACAACAAATCTTCCACCTGAATCACTTGGGCCGTTGCCATCTTGGCTTTGCCTGATGCCGTCTAACTCCTGACTAATCCAAAAACTGGCAAAAAGGTGGAGCCGAGGTGGGCCGAATGAAGCGCACACTAAATGCTCGCTTCCTGTGACGGCAGTCACTCAAAGCGGCACTGCCTTAATTGTGCACAACTTTAAGCCTTAATATAATTTAAATGGGTGAGTTTTGAATAGGGCTGGGTATCGTTCAAAATTTTTTCCGATACCAGTACCGTGACTGCGATACCGGTTCCAAAACGATACCAATTTTATAAAACAAAAAGAAATTACAACATTACGGCACAATTCTTCTTATTTATTTTTCTGCTCCTACTACATGAGCTCGTCTCTTTGCGTAACATAGAGATTTTCCTGAGTTCGTCTATGATGTGTAATGTTAGACAGCTATCACCAGCATTATTAGATTTTTAGATCTTTGTAGAAAAAAAATGCTGCATGCTCATTATGGATAAGCTAAGATACATTCCGTTTACTTAAAAGTAACTCTGATACCGCACCACACACACACACACACACACACACATTTCTCAGAAATAGAAAATGTTACCAATGCAGGGTTTGCAGAGTTATTGGCCAAAATACATATTAACTGGCTGTGGTTAAGATAGTCAAGTTGGCTTATGCCTTCTGGCTGCTATCCGCTTTTTTAATAAATGGCCGCCATCAGCCCCATGTATCTGTCTAACCTCCGTAAGCAGCTCCCAGGACAGCTGTCTGCCTGCAGTTGCTGAGCCAGCAGCAGGTTTCATGTAGGCCTGGAGGCTGCTGGGATTGACAGCTGTCCTTTGCCTCCCTCTGCAAATCCCCCATCTACAACACTCCACCATCAGTACACTGTTTCCTTCTCTTTAACTCTAACGTACATTAATGACGTGTTTTGTTTATCAGTAACAATATTGCCAAAGCATTATAAGCAACAAATGACCATTCAAAGTTACCAGAGCACAGAATTAATAAAAACAAAATAAAAAAAACAACCTCTGTCAGGCATGTGATGTTTTTTAAATGATATAAATGAAGTGTTTGTCATTAAACAAGCTTATCATTTATTGTATGAAACTTGTAACTTATTTTTTTTATGACCAAATAAAAGTTATTTATGACTCCGTTGCATCTCAGCAATGCAATTCATAAACCCAAACCACACCACAATAAAATACAAAATATTTTCAGGCACACATCAGTCATTAGATTTTATAGTTCATAATTATTATTATTATTATTATCACTATCATCATCATCATCATCAAGTTAATAACAATGTTAAACAGTTTTTTGAGTTATTAAAAATAGGTAATTAAACATTGTCTGTCTCAAACACACCCAGATGAGTTTGTTCTGCAGATGGATTGCTCAGAGTTTGGGAGTCCTTGGAATATAATTAAATTTTAATTTCCAGTGCAGCTACATCAGGACTTTTCTGTTGAAGAAGTCAACCTTATATGACTGTTTATTGTCAGGAAAAATGTATAAAAAGGAAGTGAGGGGTGCATGGTGTACATTTACTGTCCACCACTGCAAAGACTCAATTCTCGATAGCCATAGGTAGAGTTTGTGTGTGGGAAGCCAGTGGGGGTTTGCTGCTTGTACTTCTAATGGTTAGTTTTGTTACACTGCCAGAGTGAGACTTGTCAATGGCAGATGAGAAGAAGGTCAGGCCAAAGACTGCAGTACATAGGGAATTAGGTGTTCCAAATTGGACGTAAATGGGGTAAATTGTAAAATAGATCAATCTTTTTAATGGGGAGTTTGCACATCACACTAAACAGTGATACAAATGTTAATGAAGAACTGCTGGAGCTGGTCCAAAATGACAAAGATTCTTGCAGTAAGGTAGCATTCGTACCATAGCCAACTGCTACAGCTGCTGGTCTTGATCTAAGAAATGATTGTTGCATCCCAAAAAATATCGAAGACAAATGGCAACATGGTCCTTATTTATTTATACACTTTTAGCCAAGACAATAACAGGACGGAAACAATACTACTTCAACTTACCTCAACAGTTTAACCGTTTCAGGTGCGAGATAATGTCCCGCACCTGGTGAGTTAGTCATGTAAAGCTGTGGCTGTTTAGGACACTGCTGCCACCATGAAAAAAATAATCTGCTCAGTCTCTTATTATAACTGTTAGAAAAAAGGTTCTCTCTAAATGTGCAGACACATTGTGGTATGCTTACATCTTCTCACACTACATATCCTGTTCTCTTAGATGTAACCTACTTGATGGTACGTCACAACTGGTCAGATAGAAGAACTATTTTGTCTTTATTGAAATTAGAGAAATCATACACAGCTCCACTTTTTCATATCTTCATCCTATTATAAGATAAGTTGAATTGAGTGAATTCTATTTTTTTTCTACCTAATTTTAATCCCAACACCACCAAGGCTATTGAGTATTTCAGCGGCGACAAGAGGTTGAATTTCTGTACAGTATAGTTAAGGAACATTTCTTCTATTAATTTTTTTTTGTGTCAAGTCAAAAATACTGGGATTTCCCCAAATCTCAATGCAGAACCCTCTGACAGTGCTTTACTCTAGGATTAAGGCTTTTTATTCATGAAGCAGTTAGTTCCCCTCCAGCTGATTAATGACAACAGTATCACTAAGATTCTTACATTTCAAATCTCTTAAGACAATACCGTCTACTGTGCTCAGTAATAGCAGAATCTCACTATGTCTCACACCAAGCATGAAATAAAACCTCATTTTTGTAAATGACTCATTGATGATTTGTCTGATATAGGTCACTGTGTCTTCACTTTAGGCATTCTTTTTCTCATTTTACTACAGCTAAATAAGACTAAGAAACCAAAGATGAAACTTATCACACTTTACATGAAGTTTTGGCCCCATTGCTTTTAGTCGCTACTGTCCAGTTTTGTAGTCCTCATTTAAATCCCATAGTATTTACATTTATTTGTACAACTATTTCTTACAAGAGTGAACTAGAGACAAACTTAAAGAAGCAATTTAAGTTTAAGCAAAGATAAGTACGCAAAGGCTGCTGGGAATGTGGTCCTTCCATGGATTCCTTTTTCCCTAACTGAAGTGAACTTCAGCAGGGTACACATTTCTTATACTTTATTGACTCTGACTTGTGTCGTTTTGTGGGTGTTCTGATGTGGACTTGTCTCGCCTGTTGCTGTTATATTTTTAGCAAATATCACCACAATTAGGCAGATTTATATGCCCCTGTCACATTTAAAATTTACTAAACTCCTGAGCTCAGTAATTGAAGTTATATCACAGTTGATTCGCTAACATCAGTGAGACAGCAGTTTGAAGAAGAAGGCTCTCAATCTTAATTTGTCTTGAGCATGTTTGGATCTGATCTTGACTCAGTCTTGAAACATAACAGGGTTATGCAGATTAACGCTTCAAATATGTCTATAAATACATTTTGTTTTTGAAAGGGGTCATCAGAAAGTCAATGAGATCCGGGTGTACTATGATGGATATGATGCCGTTTATGAACTATTTCTTGTAAAATTGTATTGAACATAGGAAGACATGATTTTAACAGTTTTCTCCACCCTGACATCCATTCATTCATTTTTAGCCTGAACATAGCAGTATAAAAGAGCAGCTCTCTGCAGCAGCAATCCAGTTCTCTCCAAAAAATTTTAATATCAGCCTGCCCTTCAAACCATCATTATTCAGACCCTGTCTTGTTGCCTTTGCTCATAAACCAACCCCCTGTGCTCTCCAGCACATTTAAAAAAAATATTTTCTCTTTCTCAGTTTTGTAAGTCTTACTGTGCAAGCTCAAATTCATAAAGCATACAGCTGCCAGCGCAGACAGCATCTGGATTGAGAGTGCAAAATAAGAGTGAAATCAGACTGTTTTGTGCTTTCTTTTACAACACTGCTAAGTCTGGTTCACCATACAGTGGAAAAGAAGAACGTGTCCTTGTCCCATGATTCTTCTGTTGCTGTCAGAGAGCCTCTTTCACTCTTTTTTTTAACACACACACATGCACACACAACTAATCTGTGAACACAGTTGCTGTTTTTATTTTGGTGTTTAAAGGAGGGCACTACGGGGTTGAAAGGATCACGAACTAAAGTAGATTTGATGTGGCATTTAATCTCACGCCCAATTTGATGTGGAGTGAGTGTGTGTGTGTGTGTGTGTGTGTGTCTGTTCATACACATATTTCAGGCAGTGCACTAATGTACTTGGTACTTGTTTGCTGCTGTTTGCATGTGCGTGTGCTCATGTGTCATCTCCTGTCAGAGGCTTTTGTGTGTGCGTGTGTGTGTGTGTGTGTGCGCGCGTGCGTGCTTGTGTGTTCTGTGATGAGTGAGCCATCTGTGCCTGTAGTACCTTTGCCAATACAGCGACTGGAGTGGCTCCAGCAGCCAGCATCCTCCAGCTCCTGCCGTCTGCCCTCACATTCACTTCACTGAGACACGACAGGAGGCTCCTCCATCTTGGACCAGCTTCCTGCTCCGTTCTCCCTCCCACTGTGCTCCAGTAATCCTGCTGAATGACTGTATTGAAATGATTGGCGAGGAAAATAGATTGGATGAGACATATAATTACAGGCCTGATTGGATGTGGATATTGCTGGTGTTAAGGAGCGTTTCATACAAACTAGAATCTGACACTATAAAAGCTGGTTGTACTCCTCAATATTTATGAATGTCAGACCGCTGCAATGCATTTTTTCAATTTAATGTATCTGTGTTTATTCTTCCTACACCCACTATACTCTGTAGACTTACATATCTAAATGCAGCAGAGCAAGCATCAAAACACACAACAAGAATCTGTTTCCTGAGACTCAGGATGACCAAGCTGATGTGGAGATAAAGCACAGCTCCTACATGACTGCACTTCGACTCTGACGTTACATCATATCTAAACTATAGCTACACGCAAAGCTGAGTGCTGTTTCTTAACAGAAAAAAGATGCTCAGCCCTCCATGAAGAGCTTCTCATGCATTCTAGATAAGGCCAAAGAAATGTATTTGTAGAGAGAGTAAAACCATTAGACAGTAATACTGAGAAAGTGCATCATTGCCAGAAAAAAAGTGGACAGACACAAGGTATTGATCATTTTAAATTCTACTCATGTCCTTCAGAAATCAATACTTTGGGCTTAAGAGAAAAGCAACAAGAAATCTTTAAAAATAGAACTAGCTTTACCTCCAGTAAGTTCCTTCTTCAGTTACACAGAAGTAGTGGCATGGACTGATCCTAATGAAACACGTTTGCATGGATATGTATTTAATAATATTGTTTTAATTGTTAACCTGGCGTACATGGCGTAAATTCTGGGTTCTGATTTAAGTGGAAAAAATAAGGCTTGAGGGACGTTACACTTAAAATTTAAAGCCATTAATGTGATTGGAGGGCAGCAGGCTGAACAAGGTGTTTCTTTACAGTATATGTATATATATATATATATATATACATACAATATAAAACTGACCATCTTTATGGTGATATTTGTGAATATAATATGCAATACAATATATATATATATATATATATATATATATATATATATATATATATATATATATATATATCATCATATCTTCAATGAAAATGTGAAGCCTTTTTTATTATGTTATTATACTGTAGTGTACATGATGATGATTTCAATTCAACTTTATTTCAGACACAGGTCAATATCAGTATAAAAATATGTAAAACACAACAACACAGACAAGACAACCAAAAAAGTTACACAACACATGCTATTTTCACAAAATCAATTTATATTAGGATTCAGACTCAACAAAAAAAACAACTGTAGAAAAACTATGGAAGATTGAGAACCATTTGCTTATTTAAGAAAGAGTATAAATGTGGCAGATGTTAAGATAATGTTTCTAAATATAAAAAATAAGAGGTGCTATATTGCCACTACATATTGAAATTTTAGATGAGATGGAAAACAAAGTTCATTTGAATCTCCATTTTTATGATTCCAACCTAACATGGTTTTAAAAAGGTTGAATTCCACATTCAGCCTTGTATATATTGTTGTATTCTGCGGTGACCTTAATGTCTTTCAGTGAGCACATTTAGCTTATTAAAGTATGTGCATGTGCTTCCATATGTTGCGTGGGATGACAACGATTGTGTTTAGCGCTCCAGTTGATAAGAGCACTCTTTTATGCTCTACTGTGAGATGTTATGTCAAAAAGATGATAATGGTTGTGAGATGTAAATTATTAAACAGGGGAACAATTTAGATGGCAGATAATTATACTCTGCAAAAAAAAACAGAATTTTGTTTTGTTTGTTTGTTTTCAGACAAATACATTTTCCATTAACACAAGATAGGCCGTACTGAAAAAAAAGTATGTAAGCGCAATATTAATGTGTCATCAAGGGCGAGCATTTAACAGGTTTATTAGTCAGAACAATACTCTTCAGTCTCGACAGTTTTCCTTTTTCTTCTGCCCCCAAGTGGCCAAAAATAGCCTAAATAGAAGCCATGCAGATTATGTTGGATTTAGTTTTTTGGATTAATTGTCACTGACTTTATTGTAATCCTGATGTAGATTATATCTCGTGATGTAGATTTTTTTTAAAGCAGTGATGAGGGCCAGTGAGAGAACAGCGGAATATGAATGAAATTTACCTGCTTTCCATTAGAGTGTGTGTGTGTCTGTGTGTATGCATGCGTGCGTGACTGCGGAACCAGTTAGTGAATGAGTTGTCTGAACACTGAACACTCTTTGTGGGTTTGGGTGGCTGGAGCGTCTGTAGTCTCTCTCCAGCACGAACCAATTAGGATTAATGAGTTTGGAGGACAACAACAGAGAAATGAGTTGTGGAGAAAGATGCTTATTGTTTCCCTGAAGACCCCAACAAAAGGCTCTAAACCCAGAGTTCATTTTCTCCATGAATAACAAACAGAGTGAATCTCCTCTTATTACTGAGCAGATTAGAGTTTTAGCCCTACAAACATTTCCTGGAGGCAGAGTTGGCCCAGAAGCTAGAGTCATTTCACTGCAGAGCCAGAGCTTACAGTTACTCTGTTCAAGCTTTCTCGATCAAGAAAAGGTTACTGGTGCCATATAATGTTTTACAATGCAAGATCTCTGCATTAAATACTACCTTTTACATTTCATTTAGCTGACGCTTTTATCCAAAGCGACTCCCGATAACTGCATTCAACCATGAAGGTACACACTGGGAACAGCAAGAATCACATAGAAGACATATAGTAGCTTCAAATAAGCCAAACTACAAAATGCCACATGTAAGTCCAACATGTACAGTAAATGCAATTTCTGATACATGATGGCGATACA
This sequence comes from Perca fluviatilis, assembly GCF_010015445.1. Taxonomy (NCBI): domain Eukaryota; kingdom Metazoa; phylum Chordata; class Actinopteri; order Perciformes; family Percidae; genus Perca; species Perca fluviatilis. The sequence goes on along the minus strand of NC_053113.1, from coordinate 16,628,427 downwards.
CTGGTAAGAGCAAATTATGTATAATTATGTATCCAGCTAATTTATATAGCTCACGTTGCTGTATTGTGTGAACAGTTAACTTAATTTAACATTTTATGGTGCAATTTCTTTTGCAGAATGAAAATGTTCCACCAAAACAAGTTCCTTCCCGAGACTATTTTCCAGAGGCTCCGTTACTGCGTCCGGAGCTTAGTGCCGATCACAATTGTGATTGGTTTAATGAATTGCAAAGTGTTTTTTTTTCTCCTATCCTAGGATGTATCTTGGGTGTAGCCAGGCCTTACTTCACAGCGCTGTGGAGATAGGTCTGGCAATGCGAGACTATCTATATTTAGCCCTTAATCTTTACAACGTTCCTTTACAGGGTGAATACATTCAGTTTTAAATCTTGATTGATAATTATTTGATCATTAATGCAGCTAAATTTCTATCAGAAGTTAAACTATGACATTGGGTCTTGTGTATATTGTATGATATGATTATATATTTAAGTAAACCACCATGTAAAGGGTGAAACATGTACATCCCTGAAAGCTAAACTCAATCATCCATGCAGCAATGCACAGTCATTTAAATGTATGCATGATTTAATGAGTTCATAGTGCCTAATGGTGTTACAAATTTCCCAGCCTTTAAATGTTGTCAAGGAAGCAAAAAAGAGAAAAACTCTGCATATGTTCAAAATAGTTGCAAGTTGGCACAAAATATAAGCCAACAGCAGTTTAAATCCAGAAATATCTTTATGAGGATTTGTGCTGATCTAAAGTAACCAGTTTGAGCCGAACTGTAGTGCACATGTGTGTGTGCTTTTGCCTGGCTGGAGACTCCCTGGAACAATGCACAGTAACAGGAAAAAGATTATCAGTTCTATTATTGTGACGGAAGTTTGTGTCCCTGTCCTCCACACACATCACAATGCTGGCTCAGTAGAGAAACAAAGTCCCTGAGATCAAACACAAACTTCTGCCAATAGAACCAGAGCCACTAAAGCAGCTTAGGAGCAACCTTGAAAAACCACCCATCCACCACACTATCGAACACACTGCAGACCGCTGTCAGGCCTCTCTTCTCTGCTGGTATTTTAAGCAGCATGCTGGGCTGAAAGCATGGCTGTGGTATAGTAAACACAGGTCAACTCACTTTATGCTCCAAACAAGAAACACAAAAAATGTGCTACAGAAAATCTTTACGCTAATCTTATGTTTTTCTTGTGAAAAACTGGACAGTTATAACCGCGTCTGATATGAAGATACAGCCTTGCACTATGTTCAGGCTAAAAGGAACCACTGTATTACAAAACACAGTAAGACAAAGAGGACTCTGTGGTTTTACCTCTGGAGATACTGTGGCAACCTGTGGTTCTGTTCTTGTGTATATATGCCTGTTTATACGTTCAAGTCTCTACATTGTGTGCGTGTGTGATGGTAAGCATGTGTGCCTCTTTGCAAGTGTGTGTGTGTGTGTGTGTGTGTGTGTGTGTGCGTGCGTGCGTGCGTGCGTGCGTGCGTGCGTGCGTGCGTGCGTGCGTGCGTGCGTGTGTGTGTGTGTTTGTAAACAGGAAGTGTGAGGATGCATGCAGTCAGAGGACACATGGGATTTCCCACAGTGTCAGAACTGCTCAGCTGAACGAGGCTCCCCGCGAGTGGGTGGTTTGTGTTTCCTTTTACATGGGTGGGCCCATTTGTGTTCTGTGTAAATTTTGGAAAGCTAAAAAACAGCATGAGACCAACAGAGAATTTAATTATCACTGTGAGATATATTCATGTCATGTGTATGGGTTTAATCTGGTCAAATGTTGCAATACATAACATTTAGGTTAAAGGCTTCTAGCAGATTAGTGTGATATCAATAAAAATAAAAAATGTAATTAGTCAAACTGTATCATATCCATCAAAGTGAACCAAACTGACTTTTTATTAAAATGCCAATATCAGCCTATAGTGTATCAGCTGTAGCGTGTGAGGCATGTGTCAGTGTCAGTGCAGTTGGTGGTATCAGGGCCTGTTTCGGCATGTGTTGCATTAGTCTGTGGTAACAAATGAAGGTTCAGCAGGTGTCAGACACTGCAGGGACAGGATCAGAGAACCATAAGCTGCCTTCCTCACTGTCAAGACAACTGGCCCTGGCAAATGCTTACTAGTTTTTATTTTTTTATTTAACAAACCAGTTTAACTGTTCCAAGTGAATACTGAAACAACTTTAATATGCTCTCTTGTGGAAGTGAACTGTTGCCTACTGGCAGCTGCTGTATGAACCTGAAGACAGAGTGACAAAGTGTTGCTGGCTCAAGCTTTACTGCGGGCCTTAAGCAGAATGTAATTTCACCCCATCAACATGTTGCATAGTATGGTCACACAACAATCTAACATGTTTGCTGTACAGTGCACTACGACTATGTGTCGTATTACGCATAGCCGGCTCTGTTGTGAAGTGATTTTTTTGTTCTGTCAAGCAGGACAGATGCTATAAACATGTCTCTATAGCAGGATATGGAGTCTAGAACCTCTATAAAAAAATAAAAGTCTTTTATGATGCTCCACCAAATGGATGAATATATTAACAATATATGAATTGAGGAATTGAGGGTGACTGAGGATTCTCCCAGACCAAAAGTAGTACATGTCAGTATATCAGTAACATTGTAATTGACATTTTCAAATTTATGTTTTCCAACATGGTATGGGAATATTTTACTCAACACCATCTGATGTGTTAAGTTTGTAAAACCTGCAATGTACTGGCTTTTTATGGAGTTTTAGTGTTTTACGGTGATCTGAATGCTGTTTTATACTTTTCTATTCTGACCAAGGGGTAAAAATACAATCATTGTCTCCTTACTATTTTATTTTTTAATGAAATGTCATGAAAGTCAGCTTCATCAACTTCAGCCAAAAGTAGGAGGAACATGTCTGCCTCATAAAAGCCATTTCAGTCACACATTTATTTTATTTATTCCAAGCATTCGTCTTCCTTGTCAAAACCTGGTGCCTGCATTACCCACAAGATGTGTTATGCTAGTAGCGGCCAATTTAGCCTCGGGCTTCAAACGGAGAGCTACAGAGGCCTGGTAAGCTCACTTCACACCCTCAGATTTTTTTAAATTTTCAAACTTGTATAGTCTCCAGCACTAACCAACGCTTTATCAGATTTCACACAGCTCCCTCTGGAGACACTAAAGTCTTAAAAAAAAAACATCACAAAATATGTAGTAGTACTCCTCAACACCTGTAAACACACTGTGATGTCGAATATCTGTGGGATCACCAAAATACAGTACTGTCAATGATTTTTGACATTTTTAATCACAAGGCCTTTGTGACACATCTCTGATTCACTAAATGACTCTAAATGTCAGACACAGTTTTCTTTAAGGTGAATATGGAACATTTTGGGGGTTACAACTAGGGTTTGGAAAATAAATGACTGAAGATGTGGGCACAGAAAATGTAATTAAAGGTAACCCCAGGTTTTCTTGTGTTGATAGGAGGTGAGTCATGATACTCCATGATTAAATAGACCCACTACATAAAAGATGCAGTGTGTCTGATGTCTGGTTGAATAACAAGTACCAATGGAAATAATATTTCATATAGTAGTGGATTAATCATTGAAGCTATTAAAATATCAAACAAATGCCCATCCCAAGTTACCAAAGCTCAAAGTGAGGTCTTCAAACACTTTATTGTGTGTAACAGTTATTGGTATGAAAAGCTTGGATATTTTTACTAAATAAATTATTTAGATTCATCAATCATCAGTTGTCGATTACTGTCAATTATTAATGATCAATTATTGTCAAACAAATATTCTGGAGAAGAACAAATGTCATGAAATAAAGTTTAGTTTGACAACACAAACAAAATGAGACGTTTGTTAGAGAACTGTGGTAGCTACTTTTTGTTACATAGTAGATTTTCCATGAAATGACTAAATGGGCTGGACTCGATATTCAGAACATCAATATAGCAGTAAACAATTATTTATTATGTAAAGCTATAGTGAAGTAATGGTGTCTTGATCAGATAATGACACTCCCTCTGTTTGTGTTGTATCCCGAGCTTCTCTGTTCGGTGTTTTGATGTGGGCAGTAAATTAAGATCGGACACTTAATCCTCATCATTTTGCGTCTTTCATGACAAAATGTACAGTGTTTGCAGAAAGTAGTGCACATGCCATGGAGCCTTAACCAGACTCACTAAACTCTTTCCCCACTTCCTTTGGCTTTCAGCTTTTACCATTGTTCATATTAATGTGTCTTGTACTTTATATATTTTCTTTATTCTGATTACCTATTGTGTTAAGGGCCATCCTGTTATGTACTTAGTTTTAAAGTTAACATTATATGCTACATGATGTATAGGTCGGAGCAGTGTTGTGTTGCGTGGGCGTGTTGCTCACTGACTTGTCTGTTTCTCTTCCTGTCTCTGAAAGTCAAACAGTTAACAGAGGATCTCTTTACGGTTGGAAAACTTGCTTTCACATCTCTGTGGGCGAGAAAGAACAAGTGGGTATCTCTCAAAAAAGGCCTTTAAGATGATAGAAGGACTCTATGTGTTAATTAGGTGACACAAATGTGTATAGCTGTTGCATGTCACAGTATACATATTCTAAAATTGTTGCTTAAGCTGAAGTTTTTCTTAGCCAGAAAATTATTCTAATATGCATTTAGTGTAAAAAATCGTTTGACCATTAAGTGGATCCAGCAGCTGGAGAGGAAACAACCTCATTGTGAAGTTGAGGAAAGCCAGTGCAGCACTCAACAGCCTGTATTTAGTTTGACGTTTGTTTCTCTATTTTCATTACTGATGAGAAAAAGTCATCATCAGGGGACATTTTCCTACAAAGACCTTTTATTCAGTCAGCTCTCAACCCACACTGTTCTGTGTATTCCCAGGTGGGGAGCCTCTCCGAGTTTTTGTTGGGACTGTCAGGCAGTAAAACAGCTGTAGAGCAGTTGTTCTATCATGGGGATGCAGGGAGTGGCAACCACCAGAATTTGACAAATAAATGACGCCGATATTAAGCTTTTAATACATTTTTGATATTCAGGGCTGTAACTGGGGATTATTTTCATTATCTATTAATCAACCAAATTATTTTGTCGTTAGGTCTGCAAAAGTTTTGAAAATTGTGAAAAATCTCCACCACAATTTCAGAGATTCCATTGTGACATATTTCTCACCAATCGAACATCCACACTTTTAAAGTCCCATGGCATGAATTTCAATTTTATGAGTTTTTTAACATTGAGTCCCAGCCTGCTTATTAACATAGTCAACCAAGCCCTGGGTATCCTCTCTGCCTTTGAGATGGCTCAGATGGGCCATCTGCTTCCCTTGCGCCATAGGGAGTACCTCCCTTCTGCTTTGCCGCCCAGAGAATTTGCCCACCCTGAGAAAGAGAGAGACATCATGGGCCCATTGCACTCAGCGAATTGCCTTTGTACACCGAGTATGTATTCTATTTTGCACCCGACGAAGCGGCTTTTCCTCCACAGACACACGCCGGTAAATTAGGGAATGTATTTGCGCCTGGGGGGTCAGCAAAAGAGGAGGCGGTTCGCTAAAGCTACTTTGTGCTATTCTGCAGTTTTAGAAAATACTCCGCCAGTGACCAGGAAAACCTGGTCTAAAGTCAGTGGCGGAGTTCAAAGTCAGTAGCACGCTATTCAGATGCTATTTTAGGGGCGATGCTTCCATAATGTAGCTGCAGACAACGCGCGATACACTTCTCTATCTAAATGGATGCAGGTTCCTAGCTTTTGCAAACCAATAATTACAAAGAAAAATATTACTGAAAATGCGCTTCAGGTGTTTGATAGGTCAGGAGGCCTTTACAGTACAATCCTCAAAAAGTCGCAGCATTCTTTGTGGTTTGTTGTGTTTTACAGTTCCGATCATGGGTGTTGTGCATAAATGAGGAAATATTAGAGGACTTAAGGAGACGTGATGTTGAACCCGGATCTGGTCCGGGAGTAATGTGCGATGCGCTCCTGATGGAGCGGGTGGACGGAGATGGAGTGGGGGGAAGAGGAAGGGGCACAGCAGGAGCAGGTGGTGCGTTTGGAGGCCCACGCTCCATGGCTGCAGCAATCCTCTCCAGACTTGAGGAGATGCGCCCGAGAGGCCGCAGCAACATCGCCACCCGGCCAAAACGGGCATTTATTACTTTGCCGCATCTCGCATCGGCAGCCCGCTGGCGTACGCCAGGCAAATCCGCCGTCATAATAGCAATCCGGCCATGGAACAGGCGCCCTGCTCTTAAAGGGAATGTGAGATGACGCTCTGATTGGTTTATTGCACGTTACGCCCAAACCACACCTAGCTACTTCAGACCAACCCATTTTAGATTTGCGTCGGGCGCAAGACTCATTTATCCCGCCGGTATAATAGCAACAGCGGCCGAGATCCGCCCACAAAGCTACTTGCGTTTTGCGTTTCATACTTGCGTTTCAGATCGTTAAAAAAGGGCCCCATGGCTTGCAAACAAGCGAAGCATGGCAGTTGGTCAAGGCCACACCCCCACCCTCCACCTTGCCCCCCCTCTCTCCTCCTCAATAGCTACAGACACAAAAATGGCACATCCTAAGGAAAGCTCGTTGTGGGACTGGCTCTAGTGGCTGTAATTCTGCACCAAGGCTGAATTTCGGGAAAGACACTTCAGATACAACATTAGGGGACCGCTAAGGCCTATATAAAAGCATCCAAAAAGCAGCATGTCATGGGACCTTTAACATGTAGCACACAATCTTCACACATGGGCTCAATCGGACGTTACACAGACTTTGTACTAGGGAGCTGGCAGGGTAAAGTCTGTTTAATGTCCGGTCCAGTCAAACTGATTCTGACATTTGCGTTTTCACAAACAGCTCCGCAGATTTTTGACGCTTTTGCTTGAAAAATGCCATTTAAAATTGACACATGGTGGCTATTTAACTGAAGCATTTAATTAGCTGATTCCATTGCATGCATTATACTTAATATATTTAACTGTTTGGGCCCATAATTACAAAATAAATACATAAATAATTCAATACATCTAATTTTATGGGGGGAGAAGAATTACAGTATTATTCTAAAATTGTTTTTAAAACTTAGAGACTTTTTTTTTTGTGTCTTGGGTAGGGGTAGCACTGGGGCGGCTTGGGGCTCATGGCCTCAACGTTATTGGCTACGGCCCTAGGTACAAATAAAAATGTTGGAGTTGTTTGAAAGCAGGTTATTTTGAGGCTAGCAGTTCAGTACATCGTTCAAACCCTAGTGAAATGTTCTTATTGCAAAAAAGACTATGCTGCTGTTTCTTACACTGACCAGTTGAAGTCACCTTCAAAGCGAACTTCTTTTGCTTGATGCTTGATGTCTGTTCGTCACTACAATTCATCTGTCATTTTCTGGTCCATAATATGTGAGGCTATATAGTAAAAGTAGTGTTATCTTTGGGAAACTGGATTTGACCACCAGTCTTCTAATAAACAAAAAATGTCGCAATCAAAAGTAGCAGCAGACACTTACTACTCAGCGAAATTAGTGTCTTTTCTAAATCGCACTTTTTAAATGTGTCAGCTCTTCAAGTGTCCCTCCAGTGCTTTTCCGAGAACCAGTTTCTGTACAAACCAGGGTAAATGAGATAAAGAAGTGATGGTTCTGAATATATTTCTGTTGACGGAATCATTTTATGCTTGGACTGTGACTGCTTGTAGCCACTGACTTCTGTTCAGCAGCATTAAACGAAGCAGAGTCGAGGGTTGCAGAGTTGCGCTGTCATCAAGAAGACTGAGGGCGTGGTGAGTAGCTGTCCTTTGAGGCTTCAGCGAGGCAGCTCTCTGTTCCCACCAGACCTAACCGATCACTCCCGGCTTTGATCAACAAACCTCAGGCCAGACTGCTCTACCATCAGCTCTCTGAACACATTAGGTTTGATTTCTTTCATGATATAAACTGAAATTAGTTTGCTTCAGAAAAAAAGCTCCTTGCTTAGTTTACATGGGATCCTCCTTGAGTCCCCACTAGCCTCTAATCGACATGTTTGACTCAGCTTAGAGCTCGCCTTATGAAACAACCCACAGCTATGGAAACCCTTAGAAGCAACAGAAATGGAAACATGGGTCTGTTGTGGTTATTTTAAAACTGTGATTCAAAAACAGGTACAAAAAATGTAAAAAACTGAAGAATAAACTAACTTTAAATTTAGCTACCACCTACCTCTGTTTGTTTGCAATGTTATCTTACATAGAAATAATACCCTACACAACACTGCAGGTAGGAGCTAAAATTATACCACAGGGGAACAAAAGTAAAACATGTGGAGGAAAGGTCATTCAGTCACAAAGAATCAAATGTCATGAACAATTCTGTTTCAAAAGCAGGAAACAGCACCATAAAATCATAACCGAGAGAATAAAGATTTTACATATAAAGGTCAGTTTGGAGAGTACCACTTAATCTGTGAGAACAGTTTTGTAATGTATTCTGTGGCTCTGTAAGAACTTTGTCAAGTCTGAGGAAAATAACCTGGATGATGTCATCAGGGTTATCTGGAGTTTGGATTCAATGATCTGATTGAAAACAAATTCGCTACAAACTGGTGGCATAAAGTCTGAAAAAATGAGGGTATTTACCAGGCAGGGAAGGTCTAAGGAAATATGTTATTAAGTTGTATTATAGGAATTGTAGGATCCAGTGTTTTTGGAGCTTGATCCTTACTAAGAAGTAAAAGTCAGGATATCTTAGATGTTCCAATACCGATACCAGTATTGGTATCGGCTCCGATACTGCCTAAAAAGCTGGTATCGGGATCGGGAAGTACTGGAGTTTATGGACCCATCCGATACCACGTAATAAAGCCCTAAAGAAAATCTACGTTAAAGTAGTTTATTTATGTTCTTTTTCAGTTATAACTGACTGTCAAACTGCATAATAAAAGAAGGTTCTGTGGTATTTGTTGTTTGTATTTGTTCATGTTTCACAAAGAGTTTAACCCGAGCCAGACAGACAACAAAGATAGAAATAATATCACATACTACTATCCACATACAGGGATATTAGTATACATATCAGGCTTGTGCACAATTCAGAATTGAATTGAGAATGACTCCTAAATTCCAATTCAATTCTTGAATTTGAATTGAATTTGAATTGATGTCAAAAACAGGATCTAGAATTACAATTCGAATTTGAATTAAAGGAAGCAGAATTGCAATTCAATAAAAATTCAAAGAAATTCATTTACATAATTTAAGTGAAGTGTTTAATAATTAAGCTTTACAATATATGTCAGATATGATTGCATTACATATTCTATAATTGATATTAGTTTGAACTACTTGTACAGATTACATTTTCCCCCAGCAGTGAATGTTAAAAGCTCTAGTCACAGAACAAATAATTAAGTTTGATTTATTGTAATTGTAATTTTGTGGAATATGATGGAACATGACTCCATTTCCCAGATTAAAGTATTTAAAATGGTTGCCAAACAATGTGAGGTGAACATTTGTTTGAAAGCTTCTTTTATACACAATTTTATGGTCAACACTGGGATTTTTAAGTTTCAGAAGTCCCTTACAACTTCAGATTATAAATGTTTATAGATTTCACACCTGTAATAACAGTGATATGGAAAATAATAGCAGGCCTAAAAGGTCATCTGTACTAGTTCATTTTGAAGAATCAATTCCAACACGAACACCTGGAAACCACAGAGCCATATGCAAGCACTGCAGTGCTCCAGTCTGTGGCTCCATCATGGCTTACATTTCAAAAGGTATCTACAAGTAAGTTAACAGACAGACAGTCATTTATTTTGAAAACCATCTCTTGATGGTATTATGCTACTGATATTTCATATCATCAGTGTTGGGGTCACTACTCAAGAATGTGTAATACACATTATTCACTTTTACCCTAACCCTAACCCCATAATGCATGACCTTACTTGTTATTCTCTATGGATAGTAACTCATTACTCTACTTATTACATTGCTGTAGCGCAACACAGCAAGAGCCTGGCATATAGCTTATAAAGGGCTTAAACACACCTTCAACTCACAACACAACAGTAACAGTAACACAAATGTGTTACATTACTCAGTTACAGCCAAATGTGATTATATTATGGCATTACTTTGTGAGGAGTAACCCCAACACTAGATATGATATGTGTTTAAAAGCATGCAAGCACACTTTACTTATTACTTATTGTAAATCAAGAAAACAATTCTTTTCAATTATGGAATTAATAGAAATATTTGTTCTCTTGATCTAGTGATCTATATTTTGGAACAAAATGTATGCACTGTTGAGGAGTGACTAGTTTCATGTAATGAAATTATGTTATTAAATTACAAAATTAATGTAATTGTATTTAGTTGCATTACTGAGGTAAAATGTGTAATTCAGTTAGTTACTAATCAAATTAAAAGTGAATTGCTTTGCACTGATAAAGTAATCCAAACCACATTTATAATGGGTAACTTATAACAGTAAGCAATTTCTAAAGTAACCTTCCTAGCACTGAATGTATGTGAGATTCATCAGATTCTTTCTGATGTGTGGCTGTGTGGAATTTCTTTGAATTGCAATTCATTTAATTCCACTTCCTGTCATTCCAATTCAAATTCAACTTCCTGTGGGGCGGAGTCAATTCAATTCAAATTCAAATTCATGAATTGAATGGAGGCCAATTCTGAAATTCTGAATTTTGCACAAGCCTGATACATATGTTGTTAAAAAATAATAAAATATATGACACCCCTTATCGGATCGGTACTCGGTATCAGCCGATACGCAAGTTCAGGAATCAGAATCGGTATTGAGAAGCAAAAAATGGTATCGGAACATCTCTAATCTTGGCCTCTGCTGCTTTGATTTTGACCATTCTTTTTTTTTTTTTTATCCATCTCTCACAAGTCCACTAACTTCATGGAAGTACAATACCAAATTGCTTGTGTAGCCCTTTAATCCATCAGATTATAACCATGTATAGTTCATAGTTGCTAACAATGGCTCAGGGAAGAACCACAAAATGTAATATATATTGCACCATTGATCCTTAAATGATTTGTTTATTGAGGCAAGTTATGCAAAACCACACGTCCTTGTGTTCCTTCCTTAGGGTCCCTAAGTTATGTCTCATTTAGATTCAGTAACTGTTTACACCACATTTAGCAGCAATAAATTCAACTGAACACTGACAGTAGAACTGGCATGCATTACCCTGCTTCAGCTTTAGCCTATGAAGCCCATGCCTGATGTGATTCTGCAGGATTCTCTCATACAGCGCAGAATCATGAGCTTATTGAAAGTCTTGATGCAGAAGAAGCATCTGCAAACTGAGACACCACTGCCACCACATGCTAGGGTCTTACCGTGGAATGCAGTGTTTGCTTTTCACCAGACATAACAGGGGCTGCGCAAGCCACAAATATCCAGTTGTGAGTCCTCTGTTGATTAACATCTTCCCAAAAGTTATGAAAATCAGTCAAGTGACATATTTGTTTTACTAAGCAATGCTTTCTTCCATGCTATTATTATTCTTGTCTCTCTGAAAGTGGCGTCATAAACTCAGGCTAGAGAAGTTGGCAGAGAAGTCTTGCGGACATAGTTTTTTTTGTAATTTCCTGAATGATTGTCCACATTTATGTCTTATAGTTGCTGAGCTATGATTGGACCATTAGTGGAGGGGTTTAGCCATCAGCCAGTTGGGTTGTGAAAATAAGATATTGAGAGCACATTAAACACCTATTTGCATAAAAAAGTGTAACGGATTTATACCTATAATGCCTTTGAAACTCCTATCTTAAAGTCATTTCGGATGCAGCAGCTTTTTCCATCTGTGCAGTCCCTTTTCTGTTGAGCTGTACATTTGTCATGACAAACAAGGAACCAGGGAAAAATTGTTAGTTGCAGTTATGACTGATTCATAACCACTGAGGTCATATAATGGCATTTCATAGGTCAAATTCATTGATGCTTATTTAGTGATATGTAGCATCTACGTCATAGAATAACATGTTGCTGTTGTTTAAGGATGATACGCATACTGTTACCTTTAATCAGTTTGGATTATATGTATGGTTGTCTGTATTTCATATTTTGTATATATATATTAAAATGACATTTGAGTCACTTTGTTATCTACAGTGACACACTTCTTGCACACTGAATGGTGTCAAAGCGAATGACATACTGTATGTATCACAGGACCCACTTCTCCTTTCCAGTTCTTTCTCATGGTTGTGAAAGCCTGATGTGTTGCAGTCAGATCTTGGATCGTCATTAACACTAACCCAGGTGTTAGTAGGTAGCAAAGCTTGCTTTTATGTTATCCATCTCTGGCTTGATTTACTGTTTTCTGGTGTGTGGGTGTGTGTTAAGTGGTTTAAGGCCCTTCCTCAAACAGCTTCCTTCAGCCGCCGCTTCTCGCTCGCTCTCTTCCTTCTTTCTCATTCTCTCACGCACATATATGCAATGGTATGTAGGCCTTCACCTGTGGGAGAAAGCAGCTTCAAAAACCCAAGCAGCTGCTAGCCGCTGACTCTGATGTCTCTGCCTGTCTCGCTGTGGTCACAAAGTTGCTGATACTGAGCTCACTGTGGTGAAGTTGCAATAAAAAAGATTGTGTGTTCCCCCCCCGCCCCCTTCCTGGTAAGATAGGGCATGTGTCTCTTGTGCATACAGACCAGTTTTACTTTGGCCTTCCGAAACAAGTATGGTTTAAAAAAAAAATTATCTGCGTTGCTCTCTGCTGATGATGTGGTACATGTGTAACAGATTTATTGGAGTCATGTCTGGAAAACCCCACCTTATCCTTCCTGCTAGGTGATTCACTTTAAAAGGGTTTCAGTGAAGGATTGTAGTGTCCCGTGCAGATCGTAGGCCGTTCCAACCTCAGAAGAATAAACTTAACTCCAGGCAAAACACCCCAATCCACAAGATATTCACCACCATCAACTTAAGCCATAAATATCAAAACTCATATAAAAGACCCACATTTGCAAACACATATACTGTATATCAACATCATCGCGTCTTCTTTGGGGCGGCATACTTTTATGTCCCTTTTTAACACACAGTGTATAATTATAAATTATTATTATTTTATAATTATAAAATGTTGTTGTTTTTTAAATTGCGATCTGTGATCCAGCTGTAAACCAAAGGTTAGCCACAGCATTCAAATTCAAAACACAAACCTGTTATGTCCCCCACTGATTGGCTTGTCTTTTATTATAATGATTAACCCTAGACAACAAATTCTGACTTACTAATGTTTGTTGTTGATGATGTTTAAGGTTTGTTCACATCAGCAATGCTTGTCAAGACGGCAGCTAAACAGGTATAGTTTAAGTAGTATAAGTATAAGTATAGGTAAAGTTGGTTCAAATGAACTGGTTGGTCCTGTAAAGCAGCATTAATAGTTTTTTTATACTGTGGCAGAAGAGCACTAAAACAAGCTGAAAAAAACACACCTCTGCCCTATTATCACTTTATAAAGTTGCTATTTCACCTATTTTAGCAATTTTCTTTTTTTGTAGCTACACATTAAGCAGACAGAGCAACATTAGCATTCATTTGGAGTCGTGTTTCGGATAACCTGACAATCAGTATTCACTCTCCTTTTAGTATTTACCCCAAATTCTGAGGGAAACATCTGGCTCTGTGGCAGCTAGATGTTTGATCTTCTTACCTAGTTGCTAACATTGTCTGCTGTTTGGTGCTGAGCAGGTTGCGTACAGTGACTTTTGTAAACAACTGCCTGCAGCTGGAAATAGGATTGTTGTGAGTGAGACTCAATTGTAGTACATTTGCTAAACATTTAGCTGTAGTAAAAGAGGCTAGAAAGCTCAACAGAACCAGAGTTGGTTGATCATTTGCTGTGGACTGCAAGCAGCCCGTTTCACATTACACATTACACAATGATATGATTCATTGTTTTTTGTTTTTTAATATTGGTATAACTTTAAAGTAATGTTTCTGTTGGCACGAAGTATTAAATAGCGACACTCATATTGGTGTGACAGTGTAGTTCTATTTTTCACCCTTGCCTGATTCAATCTGGTGAAAACACTGCATGCTTGAGCTTATTTTCTCTCTCAATTTGGTTTCAACTTGTCTGTGGTCAAAATTATAAATACAGATTATTGGCACACACTATTTATTATAAGAACATTATTGGTTTTCAGTCCAAGGATATTTGCAGCCATCTTCAAAGACCTGTAATAATCAAATCCTGATAATGTTGTCAGCGTGCAGTCATTAATGCACACATACACACACACACACACACACACACACACACACACACACACACACACACACACATAAACTTCTCTGTAGCGGTCCCACATCCCACAGGAACAACATCTCATGATGTGCTGAGGAAGCTGCTCGCTCCCCAGAGATTAAAATCAGATTAGCATGTACACGCTCTTATCTTCTGAGTGGCAGCTAATTAGATTCTGCAGCTCTAATATGAATAATCTCATCTTCCTTTCCTTCTCCTGCTTATCAGCCAAGCCTCCAGGTGTTGCTGAGACATGAACAGATAAATCACTGTCCTCTACGCTTCTTTAATCTCTGGTAATGCATTATGCATCCCAGCAAATTAAAACGCATGCAATGTGCAAAATGCCGTCATCAAGAGCTGCAGTCTCGATTGTTTTGTAAAATCAGGACTTACATATCTTTATTCACATCAGAAAGCAGCTTGAAGCCAATTAGTTGAGCAGTCACACTGCTGTCTTTTGAGGGGTTGTGAAAAATACTGAATTTGGCTTTCTGTGAGTCAGGCAGTTGTTCAGCCAGAGAAAGCAGGTAGCAAACACATAGTTAGAAAATCGTAATGTGCACTGTGAAGTAGTTCTTCGCTGAAGACATGACACACTTTACATGGATGAATACCTCTTTACAAGTAACTGGGAGTCATTCGTTAGTCATGCAGGAGTCCTTGTTGTGAAAGGAATCTATGTAAATGTCTTCCTACACATGCTATGTATCACCCTCTCCGCTGCGTTGAGGGAGCTTACGAGGAACTGACGCTTCCTCTGACTTTGTGATCCATATTGTCCTGCCCCCAGACTTTGTTGGCCAGTAATCGGTGCATTGCTCATGTTTTGTCTTTTTCAGATCGTGGTGTAATATAAATGTACAATTACTCATTGACACACTCTGACCTTTCGGATTAAAAGGGGGAGTAGACTTGTTCACCGCACAGATACAAACTACTTTTTGTTCATGTTCTCTGGCTCTTCTTTTTCGTTCCCCAAATAGGTGGATTTGCATTATTGTTGCTAACGAGGGCGGACATCTTTCCTACTGGAGTCATGGTTATACGGTTTTGTTACTTTTTTTCATACATTAAAACAAGAAAGCAAGAGAGAGCTCAAAATTCATAACAGGCGTTGCATAATTGAATAGAAAATGTTGCTCTGATTCGGCTGAATGTGTACTGTTTTAGCTGAAACGATAACATGTCAATGCTTTCGGCTCATTTCATTGTCCCAAAGTCCAAATCAATCAATTAATGCAGCTTTTAAAATTAATTCTACATACATTTGCACAATCTTCTTACAAATCTATAGCCTATCTTGTTTGAACAGAGCCTCATGTCCTGTTCATACTGGATACACATCTTAAGTTAATCTTGAGAAATGTAATGAAATAATGAAGTTACTGACTGAAGTGCATACAAAACAGTAATTTGTTAGCAATGACAGAAAAGGTAGTTTGTTTCTTCCACCCAAAAATGCATTTCCATTTGACATTGTAAGGGTTTTCTCTCTGAGTTGACAGTTGCTGAATTTCTGTTTAGATATTCACTTCAGCCAGTCACAGCAGTGAAACACTGAATAATTCACCAGTTCCCCCCCCAGTGATACTGTTTGTTCGCATTCCCAGTGGCAGTACGGTTCTGTCAACAACTTTAAACCTTTTCTATATTATTTCCTTTTCCTTTAAAGCTGTCACTAAGCTTCCCTAACTGTTTACAGATTTTCCACATAGGTGTGGACCCAAAACAGTTCTCCTTTTATTTGCCATCTGCTGCCAGAAAAATGTGTCCTGAGGATACAAACTACTGTACAAATAGATCAATGAGTCTCTCTGCTGCTTAACTCATTCAGACACTTCTCGGGTTTGGGTTTGGCTAGTCTTACACTGTTACTGCACACATTTCAGACTATAGATGATTAAAATGTGGGTGAACGTTGAAATTCTTAGTGTTGTTGAGGACATGATTAGATTAAATTTATTTTCTTTCTCTGTTGTGCTCTTTTACAGACTGAAAGCTCTGGTATCAACAGGAGGTCGGAGTGTGCAAGCAGCATGTGACTGGTAAGTTAAAACAACAAATGTGTATACAGTACAAGTCAAGGGGGAAATGTGTGTTATACTGCCCTCTGCTGTCAAAGGGTTTTAAACAGTAGATACCTTATGATAATTGATTTATTGATTTCCTTTGAGCAGCCCTCTCATTTTATTGTGACCTGGTCTCTTTTGAAAAATGCACTCTCAATGGCAAAAAATGTAATCAACAGATTCAATCTCAGATTCGCTTAATATTTGTGACCACCAAACTACAAAGCCATTGCTATTCACCTATTGAACACTATGTAAGAAATAGCCCTGGTCAAAGGGTGAAGCCTGTTTTGCCCATTATAACGAACATGAAGTCTCCTCCCAGATTTTGGACCATCTGTGATTACCTGATTATGTGACGTATTTGGATATATGTCTAGGGCAAGTGTGACGTTATGTATTTTTCCTTTTATTGGGATTAAGATTTATTATTATTATTGTTTTAATTATTATGTATTCATGTATTTTTTCTATTTAAATGTGTGGTTATACAACATATGGTATTCTTATTTCTTGTTAACTTCTTGTGCTGTTTGTATTGAAAATGACAATAAAACGTTGGTCATAAAAAATAAATAAAAGGAAAAATAAAGGCATTATGAAAAGACTATTAGCACAGTAGACATGGGAATTTTCCTTCTCCCCAGGCTGTTCTCCCATGTGGATGACCCGTTCCTGGACGACCCTCTGCCCAGGGAATTTGTCCTGTACCTGCGACCCAGCGGACCACTACAGAACCAGCTCTCACACTTCTGGCAACAGAGCCGGGTCACCTGTGGAAAAAACAAAGCCCACAACATTTTCCCCCACATCACCCTCTGCCAGTTCTTCGTGGTGAGTTGGAGCTGTACGGTTTTATGAGCTCATTCCCCAGACAGTAAATATCATTTGGATTCTGATTGCATGATTATCTTTTAATCCTTGTGTGTAATGCCTCTTTCACACATGCGCCTTGTTACGTTAATGTGATGGCAATTTGGCATCTGAATAAGCAGCCGAGTCACTTTTACGTAAAAGTCACAACATAATTTTTACTCAGTGGGACATAGTAAGAGTTTTTGCAACACTTTGAACACAGCTGGAGTCTGGATTAAATGCTATCAGATTAACATAAAGACCATAGCATGCACAGAGAGAGATTTGACACCTTATTAAATGTCCTGTCTTGTCTGAATGAATCTGTAACAAACTTTTATGTAATGGACAGCTCTGTCTGAAGGACAAAGAGCCATTACTTTAACAGAAAGATAAGGCGAGCAATGTTACATGTTGTCACCCCTCCTCCTTCCACACAGTGTGCAGACCACCAAGTAGAAGCTCTATGTGAGGCCCTCCAGGCCTCCGTCCAGCAGTGGCGGGGTCGATTTCCCAGCCCGTTGCCGCTAGAGCTTTACACTTCCTCCAACTTCATTGGTCTTTTTGTGGAGGAGCAGGTGGCCGACATCCTCAGGCAGTTTGCAACCGACTTTGCCACAGAGGCTGCCAGGACGGCAGGTAGGAACCACAAGCATTAGAGTAAAGGGGAACACAGTATATACCCAGAAAGCCCTGGGTTTAGAGCATGTTTAGGATATTGGCTGCATGTCTTCTCTTTTACTGTATCTGCCCCATCCTAACTTTCTTTATTATTGTATTCAGCATCAGTTCATCGTTATTTAATCACCATGTAATGAGTGGTGACCAGCTGTCTTTTCCAGCAGTGGCAGCGAATGATTTGTCAGCATGGCGGTCATGTCGGGTTATTAAAGCACTCACTCAATTAGTAACTGTCATCTTTTTTAAACACAGGCGAAAATTAGACTGACTGCCAAACAGTTTTTCAGGCAGCTGTGTGTCAAAGTGCCAAATCAGATTGGAGCCGTGGTGTTAGCGCTAATACTCATATCTTTGCTTCTGGTAAAGAGAAAGATTAGAGCATGTCATCCAAATGTTGAGAGTTGTTGGTTTCACTCTGCAGTTTTAATCTCTAATGCTTTGAGCAGTTTTACCCGACTGCAACTTCTTGATCTGAATGTTTTATCACTTGCACTTGCATTTTCTTATGGTAAATTGTTGGTGTAACATACTACGTAAAACAAAGGACTGTCTCATCTTTTTTTTCCAGAGGTCCATGTGGAGCCTCATAAGAAGCAGCTCCACGTAACTCTGGCCTACAACTTCCCTACCAATCACCTCCCATCACTGGAGAAACTGGCCAAGGGCATCGAAGTCAAGTTAGGCTGTGATTGGCTGGCAGTCCTGTTCTCCCGGGACATTCGTTTTGCAAACCATGAGGTGGCTAATATTCATACTAACAATGCCTGCTTCGAGGTCACAGATATCTTAACCAACAGCATCAAAACAAATTGACACATGATTATTAGTTCTAAATGTCAATAAGTCAGTAAATAATTGCCTCTGCAGACCTTGCGGGTGATGTACCCCTACTTGCCTCAGAACGAGGATGAGCTGGAGCTGGTTCCTGGCGATTTTGTCTTCATGTCTCCAGTGGATCAGGGCAGTACCAGTGAGGGCTGGGTGTACGGGACCTCACTGGCCTCTGGGCTGTCTGGCCTGCTGCCTGAGAACTATGTCAGCCTGGCCGATGAGTCCGACACTTGGGTCTTCCATGGGTGAGCAGAGCACCTCACACCGGCACAAGAGGTGGTCTTAATTAAAGGACAATTCCGGCGCAATACGAACCTAGGGGTTAATAACAGTTGAGCACCCACTCGATCGCTCTCTGGGACATGTTTTCATGCTAATCAAATGTGTTTGTAGCTTGAAACAAGCTAGCGCGGACCGCTGATTAACGCTAGTATTCAGGGCACAGGGAAAGTAAAAAATGAATCGCTATTTATGCCACTAAAAACTTTCTAAACTAACCTTTTAATAAAATGTACACTTACAATGTTCTCAATGCTCCGGTTAACATTTAGGAACCCTCATTATGCTACCGTTGAAGTGTGGTGATATTTTGAGTCTTTTTAGTGGTATAAATAGCGATTTTGTTTTTGCTTTCCCTGTGCCTCAAATACTAGCGTTCTAAGCTAATCAGCGGTCCGCGCTAGCTTGTTTCAAGCTACAAACACTTTCGATTAGCATGAAAACATGTCCACATCTGTTATTAACCCCTAGGTTTGTTTTGCGCTGGAATTGTCCTTTAACCAAACAAGATAAACAGATAAAAAACATCAACATTATGAATTATGAAACAAATATACAGAAAACACTTGTTTGACACGGAAAGAGAATAAAGTAGGTGTTTATTAATGTTAATTAATGGTTGCCTAATATTTTCCAAGCTCGGGATGGGGATGTAAGGGTAAACTTTGTAGACCTGGTTACCATACAAGTCACTGTGGACAGTGGGTCCCAGAGGGTGATTCCTTATAAGTATGGTGACCCCTTGACCTTTCATAATGCAACCATCAGATCAAAATGTCTTCTTGTACACAAGAAATATCATTTTGATCACATTCATCCTCCCCAGAGGATGAACCCTCTTGATTTTGATTAATGTTTTTTTAATCAATAAATGGAGATGCTGTTTCTAAATTACTTCAAACCTAGTTTGGAATTTCTGTACTGCAATTTCTTGTTACTTATTGTCCGACATATACAGCAATACCGATATATCTGCGATAAGCTAATATCGGTTCTAAAAAGAAGCTCTAAACAGAAACAAACCCCAAATAAACAAATACACCATATATCAAAAAGTTGTTTAGCTGTTGCCAATATACTCCATGGACCAGTTTTTCATAATTTGCCAAAAGAATGAAATGATCTAGTTTGTACTGCATACCGGATGTCTGTTCTGCTCGTCCACCACAGCTCCCATTCATTCTTCAGCTGTGGGCCCAGTGACAAAACCAGCAAGGAGAGAGGGATGTTTGATGCGCTGCTGGACAGCCGACGCCCTGACAACACCAGTCCTGGAGACACACCCTCCCTCAGTCTCATTTGTCATCCAATGCAGGTACATTTGTTTCATGACTTTTACGCAAAGATTCACATGATATTGTAGCTTTGTATCTGCAGAGTGCCTTGATAGCAGTGCCTGCCAAGTTACCACAACATCCCACGTTCAATTCCAACCTTGGGACCTTTGTTGCATGTTATACCCCTCTCTCTCTCTCTCTCTCTCTCTCTCCCTCTATCTGCAGTCTCTGCCTCTACACTGTCATCCGTCAAATAAATGGCACAAAAAATAAAAAATTTCACAAAACAATTTACTGATACCTTTTATTTGCAGCAGGTCCTGCGGATTAGTGGTAGTCACTCTAGGCAGCCCAAGCGGACACTTTTTGTCTGTCGGCACGGTGAGAGGATGGATGTAGTCTTTGGCAAACACTGGCTCTCCCTCTGCTCCGACACTAAAGGTGAGAAGTCAAAGGTATAGGTAGACAATAGGAATAAGTAAAAGTACTGCACATTAAAGAAACCACCGTCCATTTGACAATGTGTGCTTTGTTGTTCTGCAGGTAGATATGTACGTTCCAATCTGAACATGCCTCCCAGTTTGCCGCTGTGGGGAGGACAGAGAGATTACGACATGGACGCTCCCATCACTGTGTTTGGATCCACACAGGCTCGAATAGTGGGTACGTCACCATTATAGATCTAAATGATGCACTACATCTGATGTCAGAGCACTAAACGGCAGTCTGTCATTTTGTTTATGAAATGTGTGTGCTTAATATTTGCTTTGTCAGGTGAGGCCCTATTAGAGAGTAACACAGTGATAGACTTTGTGTACTGCTCTCCCTCTCTGCGATGTGTTCAGACTGCACAGAACATCCTGAAAGGTAAGAAGAGTCTCCTCGAAAAAATATCATGGATGGGTGATGCTCCAACATTCACTCATCACATTTATGATGATATGATTTGGATGTAATGGGGGTCCCACAAAGAACCCATGTTTTTCCAATGAATTGTGTTTGTGTAAACAGGTCTGCAGCAGGACGGTAAGCTGAAGGTGCGAGTGGAACCGGGGCTTTTTGAATGGACCAAGTGGGTTTCTGGGAACTCCCTGCCTGCATGGATACCTCCCACTGACCTGGCTGCAGCCCACTTCAGTGTGGACACAACATACAGGTAACACTTACAAGGCAGAACACACTCGGTTCAACTAATACAATTTAATGCAAGTTATTAATCATGTAAACATATTTGTCATCTGCAAAACTTATCTACTTTACCAAAATGATGCCTAGATGTTTGCGTACCAGAAATGCCAATTTATTGTATTATCTGGCATCTTTGGCTCAAGCATCTTGAAGAGTTGTGTGTTATGTAAACCAATTGTTTCTAAGTTCATATTTTATGTTGCATTTGTTGGGAAATGTGTAGCATTCACATGATCATTCACAAAGACGATGGTCTGACTCTCTTTGAGCTGCCTGGCTTAACTGAACCTAACATGGGTGATCCAGGATAATAACAGGTATCATGAAGCTGGTTACCAACTGGCTCTGTAGCTCTGAGTCTGAATTACATGTATTGTCAACAGAAGCATGTACATGGAGTACTTATTATGACACAAGATCTAACCGTGATACCCACAAGGGAAATTAGGTTATAAAAGCCCCTGATCATTGACTGTGGGCTTTTTGGTTGGACTGCAGCAAAAACGGGGCCAGCCCAATAAACCTGAAAGTCTGTCACTAAGTGAGTGGTCAGTGGAGTTTCCCCATTGAGCGTTGATATTTTCAAATGGAATGATGCGACAGTGTTTCCGCTGGTGACGTCTTTGCCTCTGCGAATAATCATCTGATCCACTTTCTCAATACAAATGCGGTCGTTGTTTCTACGCAACGTGTTTGTTACCCTTCCTGCAAACCCTCGACCCAAAAACAAAGCAATTTAGGGCAAGCTCTAAAATATTACTATTTTTTTTTTCTGTATAAATTTCTGTTTTCGTGTATGTGTCTGTGTGTCTCAAACATGCAGTGTTTCAGTCCTATATTTGTATGGTGTGTTGACACAGTTTGATGAATATGTTACAAATGTAGCTTAGTGTGGGGGTGTGTGTGTGAGAGAGAGAGAGAAAGAGAGAGAGAGAGTGACGTTGGATGCACTCAGACCAGACAGTTGTTGGCGATCGGAGCAGAGAAGAAATTAACAGTTAAGTTGTCAAGTTGTCAAGTTGTAGTGAGTGTAGGTTTCATTCAATGAATAAATGCTACAAGCATCAACTTCGGCCCTGGAGGCAAAACAAAGTCCTTCCTGTGAAGGAAAGTTATCTTGCTCTGTTTTTCCGTAAGACCCAACATTTAAAGGCTTGTTCATATGTCATTGGATACAACCTAGTTTTTTTTTAAAGATTGTTTTTGGGGCTTTTCCCTTTATTAGATCGTGACAGTGGATAGACAGGAAAGGGGGAGAGAGATGGGGAATGACACACAGCAAAGGGCAGCAGGTCGGATTCGAACCCGCGCCGCTGCAAAAGACTCTATAGTCTAAGACGCCTATATGGGGCACACACTCTTACTGGGTGAACTAGAGGCCGCCCCAACAAAGTAACATTTATTACACAATAACACTTTAGATGAGTAATCCATAACAACAAATTGTTGAAAATAACATGATTATAATGTTGAATTTAAATTAAAGCAGTCCTTAATTAATCACTCAAACATAGCTTAACCATGTCATGTGATGTGCTACTTCAGTACACTGTGAGAACAAATATTACTAGGATAACTACAGAAAATTGCAGATGAACGTTTAATATCCATACCTTCAAGTGGAAATTTGGCCACAATTAAGCACTTTTAACCATACACAGTCCAGCCATATAGGTTTCCACCTAGTCTTGTTTCATTATAAATCCTTTGCTTGCTTTTTGCGATTTTTCTGATTGCCTCTCCAAACAAAATGGTAAAATCCTGAACCCGCTTCCCAGTTCATCCTCTGTGTGTGTAGTGTGATGATCCACACAATATTTAGTGCATACACTGAATACATTCACTGAAAACAACCCCAAACACCCCCAAACTACAGTGCACTTCCAACAAATGCCTCAAGTTGTATAGTTTTATAAAACAACTTCCAACACAATTTTGAATATGTGCCATTAGCTTTTTAATATTTGGTGTTTGCCTCCATATAGACCTCTGATGCCAGTCAGCAAGCTCACTGTGTCTGAATCCTATGAGAACTACATGAGCCGGAGCTACCAAGTGACCAAAGATATCCTGTCAGACTGCAAAAACACTGGTAAGAGACACACTGCAGAGCATTTGGAGCATCTGGAGCATCTGGAAGAGGTTGTTGAGCCTGTGGAGGTGAACTTTTCCTTCATTGTTTTACATGCTCATGTGTTTGTCCACTGCTGATGTTGCATCCTGCCTGGGTTCCAACTCTCCGTAGGAAACAACGTGCTGATTGTTGCCCACGCTTCTTCCTTAGAGGCTTGCACACGCCAGCTGCAGGGCCGCGGCCCACAGAGCGCCAAGGACTTCATCCAAGTAGTCCGAAAGGTCTGTTATGTATATCTTTCTATAGTGTATCTGAATGTTTATACTTTTCTACATCCCACTTTCCTATCCATCCATCATTACTTCCATCTGGTTTCTTTAGTTCCTCTCCCTATGGCCATTGTGGCTAGAAGTGCAAATACACCAGTACACACCTTAAACTGCAGAGATGAAAGGAATACATGTGTATAAATGAAAAAAAAGAAGAAGAAGAAATTTACTTAAACCAAGTTGTTCAAATGTTCAAAAAGTTTTTGTTTTTATTTACCTGAGCAGTAGACTGAATGGAAGCTCCAAATGGAAGCTGCTTTTTTTAGTGAATCTTTAGCACCAAAAGACATCAGAAGCATGTTTGGATCCTCAAGAATGTCATTTATTTTGTGTAAGGACACAAAAGATAATGTTGCATTCCCACATTGTAGGAAATAAATAACCAATCTCAATGGATGAATGTGTACACGTGCAACACCATAAAAGTTATATTACTAGCCATGGTTTATACCACTAAAAATCTGCTCTATTTAAGACATGTCTTCTGTGACTGAAAGCACATATTACAATTAGTGTCAAACTCACTGTCAAAAAACTCCAGCTTGTTTAGTTCGACCACTCTGACCTGACTTGATAAACAAGGAGGCAACTGATCCCTTGTCCCATGCTTGTTCTCGCATGCTCACAACTAGTGACATACATTCATGTTTGTGGTGTTTGTGGATTCCTACCAGACTAAACTCCCTCTAAAGAAGTTATACAAATGAGTGTCTGTATCCTGAAACAGGAAAGAATAAGGGGCACTAGTATTCTGAAAAAGTTGATTTGCATTGAAAACAGGTTGAAATAGTCCTTCTACACTGGCAGATATTTCTCAAATTTTATAAGATAATGAAACATAAAGGACTAAAATGACTTCATTTTATTTTTTTTAATCATGTTTTAGAAGTTTTGAATGTAAAATATTAATCAGCAAAGTAACTAGCGGCCAGATAAAAGTGGTGGCATATTTCCCTCTAAAATATAGTAAAGTAAAATATAAAGTAGCATGGAATTGAAATACTTAGAACTTCATAAGTTAAGTACAAGTACCTTGAAACTGTATGTAAGTAGTATGAAATATATTTTGAATTTCTTTCTTTTACAATCACTGTCCTTAACCAACACTATGATGGAGGCCTTAATATATTACCATACAACATTTTTGATTGGATTCCATATGATTTGTACCATTTTACTGGAAATCATTATTACTGTAATTTTAGGAATAGTAGTAATAGCTGTATTAGTTGTATTTACCAACGGACCATGATCTAAACTTTCAGAGGTTTTCCACCCTGACGGAATTGTATTGGCCAAATTTAGAAAAAAGTACACCAAATAAGAAATAAGCTTTACAAAAAGCAAATCCACTCCTGGTAACCTAGACAATATTGAAACCTTCTATCATAATTTTCGAGTGATGAAACAATGTTATTGTTCATGCCACAAGCTGGCTGCAGAGTGCAAAATGTCAAATGAGCCACAACTATATGAGCCTTAAATAGCATAACAGCCGTGAACGTATTGCTCGCATAACCACAGCATGAATGAACTAAAGGCAGAAAGAGAATCATATTGAAACACAGACAGCAGCTGAATGATGTGTCACTGAGCGATTGAATAGATGAGATCAGCTGATGAGAAAAGTGCAGGCCTATGCAAAAGGAAATTCTTCCTGACTGAAATTGTGCTGTAGCTTCTTGTGTCATTTCCTTAAATATCTTCTCAAACAAATGATTAATTCCTCTGCTTGGTCCTTAGATCCCCTACCTGGGCTTCTGCTCGTGTGAGGAGCAGGGAGACACGGGGGTTTGGCAGTTAGTGGACCCTCCCATCCTCCCCCTCACACATGGACCAAACCACTCCTTTGACTGGCGGGAGACACTTCTGCAAGAATGACATCTGATCTGATCTCTGTTCAACCTGTTCATACTGTGCTCCCTCCCACTGACTGCTGTAATATGTTTCAGACCAGTGCCCCCAAAATACTGGAACCTTTCTCTTTTCAGCCTCTTTACACAGCTGGTGGCTTAGCAGTGACGGCCTGAAGAAGCTTCCTGCCTGAACACGAGGAGCCCAGTCCCAGCCGGTGAATGGTTGGTGAACTGACTGACTCTGAGGCTGGTTTCAACAATAATTGTCCAATCTCAAATTGTCTTTGCATTGTTTTGTTGATTGAGGGAGACGTTAGTTTGGGCACTGTGGGTGTTAGCTGCACTGTGTGGGAGAGCTCTCACTGACTGAAATCCAGCTGGACTATGTGTAGTAATTGTCATCTCAGTCTCAGAAAATGTTGTGAAATTAGCACATTTTATAACATATAACAGTGTGCTTTTTGTGTGACTAGTAGGAAAAATAATTTCTTACCAACAGGAATGTTGAACATTAAGAAACAGAACTATTGGTAGAAGAGTGACACTGAAGTAATGCCATAAAAAGCAAAAGCGCAGAAGTCGAGATTTTAGCTATCTGTATTTTCAGCTAGGATGACTCAGGTTTTATATTTAACTCGTCAGTTAAGTTAATTTTCAATGAAAAATGTCAGCTAACGTCTGCCAAAAAGTTTTAGTTCCCTAAATATGAACTTTATAACGCTAAACTCTAATTGGTTTACTTGCCTAAATGTAGCTAGCTAATGTTAAACATAAGCTGTGTACGACCACACTCAGCAGGTCATTGTTTTAATATGTTAACATTAGCTGCTTTCCGACCAAGTAGCAATTGTCAATTCGGCATAAAATTTTCGCAAGACTGCCTATATTCAAAATCTAAACAGTTAATTTCTCGCCTAAAACGTTGTCAGAAGTGAATTTAGGGATGAATAAGATGGCGAAAACTGTTAAAATTGTCCCGTTGTTGGTCTGTCTGTACCGGAAACCCAACCCTCTTTGACCTAGGTCCCTATGCTGAAAAGGGAACAGCGAAAATACCCTGTCCTGAAGTAGGAGCTGAAAGAGTTACAGGAACTGCAGCCAGAGGAACTTAATAATCCCCAAATTGGTCCAGTCGGAACACGAGAAAAAAAGAGTTCTAGGAATTTTATGTTCTAGGAGCTGCAAAAATCCCTCTGGTCGGAAAGTGGCTATAGCAACATACGCATACACATTTTAACATGCTAAAGTTAGAATAAAATGTTTACATTGCTAAAACGAGCATTACCGGTTCAAAGTAAACATTTTAACACAAGTGTTTGTATTAGGTTTAGCATGAGTTATTAGCATGAACCATGCAAACATGAACGTGCTTACATGCAAACATTAGTATGACTCAGCTGTACTCTAAGCTTAGTTCCAATATATATTGCATGCTAAATCTTAGCATTCAACGTCTAAGCCTGATAACATGCTGTGTTAGCATGTCCTTTTTACAAAGGATACTGTCAACCATTTTTGATTTGGGTAAGATCATGGCAGTTTTTATTAGCCCCAGTTATATGAAGAATCGATTAGAGTACTGTAGGGTTGACACATTTTTGTAAGCCAACTGGCAAGTAGGCCTAAGCATCACCCTGGTTTGCATGACTGCAACGTCACCACCGCAAGCTTCAAACTGATTTTGCGTGTTCGGTGTGATGACGTTGACCAACCTCTGTAGTCTTATTTAGCCAATTGTTAGCAACCGCTTTTGAGTGTGGTATTTACCAACGTGTTTTATGTCGTAGGACAATTCTCATAACCACAGACCTTATTTCAGGCATCTAACCAAAAAAAAACATTCTAAAAACCTATTGACTTTGAGACAAGGGAACGGAAGTGCAACAATGCTAACTCATTTCCAGGTTTTAGGACTCATTTCTGCATCACAATAACAAAGTTGTCTCAGCATTTGTGTTTTCTGGTGTGTAATGCACGTTACAGCCTTAAGGGGTTGCTAGAGTGGCCATAGACTTTTAGTTGCGTTAAAAACTGGCAGTTGCAGGCTGACTTTTAGGCCAATCATAACTAATAGTTTGCATAATATGTGTCCACTATATCTGATTTGCATTTGAGTTTGTGCTTAGTTCACAAAATTGAATGAGACTGTTGAGAATTTGTAAAGAGAGTTTTATTTCATAACAGCACTGCTCTCCTACACAGACCCCAGCAACATTTCACCATATATTTGCCCTGCTTGTCCTACTTCAGTGGCTGAGGGAAAACATATCAGTGCTGGCTTCAAGGCTTCATCAGGGACTTTTCCTGATGCTACCTACATGTTGTCTCTATGTTGGTAGCACATCCAGTACAGCAGTGTCTTCTGCTATTCATTTAGTGTATGTAAAAAAAAACTATAACAGCACAACCTGCACTATTGACAATCATACAGTAGCTTCTTGATTCTGGTCAAGCACATTTTTAGTGTGCGTTTGTTAAATGTTGTTCAAGGTTTCAGAGTAGCTGTATATAATCATATTTTGAAAAATAGTCTTCCAGTTGCATTTTTTAATTTATTTATAAACCCTTCTTTCAGATGTTACAAGCAAAAATATTAACAGCATGCAAGAATATATGCTCGGTATCTCAGGTGTTGACTGCATTTAAGACATACAGTACGTATATGCAGCTTTGAAAACTGTTCCGTTGAGTGAATGACTGTGTCGTTGTGAGAGCCTGTTGGAATTAAAGTGATGTCTCCTGATGTACTGCCTGCCCACTCGTAGCTGCAGATGAAGAAGAAGAAAAAAAAGCTGTAAGCCACGTCAGTTGTAAACAGTTCGCTCAGGCTGATACTTGATGCACATCGCTCACTTATTTAGACATCATAAAAGAAGCAAAAAATATGAAAGATAAATTGTGAAAAACAAGTTGTGTCCCATTTCATTAACCGCCTTTTTGTAGCTTCACAATGAAAGACTAAATACAGTATGGCATGATTAGGTAAGGCTCATGCTAAAAAATCGCCATGACATCCTGGAGGATCCTGCATGCACCACTGACTTTTATATTTCCGTATCTCTCCCCCTGATATGTATTCTCAGTAGTGAGAAGAGGGCTTTGAAACTGCATTTAGATATTGTGGTTGTTAAATTGTAAGTCAACAATGTGTAAGGAAATGCGTTCAACACATTTGTTAGACGTTAACTACAGTATACACTCACCTAAAGGATTATTAGGAACACCCTAATACCGTGTTTGACCCCCTTTCGACCCCCTTCTTCGTGGCATTGATTCAACAAGGTGCTGGAAGCATTCTTTAGAAATGTTGGCCCATAATGATAGGATAGCATCTTGCAGTTGATGGAGATTTGTGGGATGCACACATCCAGGGTATGAAGCTCCCCATCCATCCCAAAGATGTTCTATTGGGTTGAGATCTGGTGACTGTGGGGGCCATTTTAGTACAGTGAACTCATTATCATGTTCAAGAAACTAATTTGAAATGATTGGAGCTTTGTGACATGGTGCATTATCCTGCTGGAAGTAGCCATCAGAGGATGGGTACATGGTGGTCATAAAAGGATGCATATGGTCAGAAACAATGCTCAGGTAGGCTGTGGCATTTAAACAATGCCCAATTGGTACTAAGAGGCCTAAAGTGTGCCAAGAAAACATTCCCTACACCGTTACACCACCACCACCAGTCTGCACAGACAGATCCATGTTCAAATTCTGTTTACGCCAAATTCTGACTCTACCATCTGAATGTCTCAAAAGAAATCGAGACACATCAGACCAGGCAACATTTTTCCAGTCTTCAACTGTCCAATTTTGGTGAGCTCGTGCAAATTGTAGCCTGATTTTCCTATTTTTAGTGGAGATGAGTGGTATCCGGTGGGGTCTTCTGCTGGTGTAGCCCATCCGCCTCAAGGTTGTTCGTGTTGTGGCTTCACAAATGCTTTGCGGCATACCTCGGTTGTAACGAGTGGTTATTTGAGTCAAAGTTGATCTTCTATCAGCTGGAATCAGTCGGCCCATTCTCCTCTGACCTCTAGCATCAAGAAGGCATTTTCGCCCACAGGACTGCCACATACTGGATATTTTTCCTTTTTCAGACCATTCTTTGTAAACCCTAAAAATGGTTGTGAGTGAAAATCCCAGTAACTGAGCAGATTGGGAAAACTCAAACAAGCCCGTCGCACCAACAACCACGCCACGCTCAAAGTTGTGTAGATCACCTTTCGTTCCCATTCTGACATTCAGTTTGGAGTTCAGGAGATTGTCTAGACCTGGACCACACCCCTAAATGAAATGAGCTGCTGCCATGTGATTGGTTGATTAGATAATTGCATTAACGAGAAATCTTACAGGTGTTCCTAATAATCCTTTAGGTGAGTGTACACACAATGCATTTTGGATAGTAACACAAAATAGAAATATAATTTTTGTTTGTTTACAAGGAAACTCCACAGGGAAGCTTAATACAAAAACATGAGATTGATATCAATCTTCTCAGTAAACTCTCAGCTAATATATGCATATTTCGAAGAAGAAAAAATGTCAAACCATAAATGTAAAGCGCATTCTGAGCACTTCACACTACCCTTTGCTAAATATCAAAAAGGAGAGGCTGTAGCTATTTGAACACAACATTCCTCCCATGACTGCAGCACAACTTGAGTTGGTCCTGCTCTCCTCACTGAAACATTATTGAAATCTGGCCATTTTGGTAAATCTTCACTGGGAAATAAAAGCCTTTTAGAATCCTCATCTTTAACTTCATTCAGGGAAAACACATTAATTCAGGGACATCAAAGATTTGATTTGATGCTTGTGTCTGTGTAGTCAATCTACTCAGTTTGTGAGAAAAAAAAACAGAGAGCTCAAAACAGCCATCTTAATATCTTCCTTATTTTTTGGATCTGCAGACCATTACCAGTTATATCATTAAATTCATTTAAATGGCTGTATTGAAACTTTCAAATGCTTTGCTGACAGGGATGCAATAATGCAGGTGTTACAGAAATATGAAAAGGTTTTCTCTTGAATTAAATGTCATTTTCATCACAACAAACTGGAGCAGCATTTATTGTATTAAAGAGTTACAAACCAGAAGAGAGCATGTGAAAGAGGAAGAAGCCATGTTGTTCCTGTTGTCTTTATTTATTGCCTGAATATATCACCAAACATGTACAGCAATTAACTTAAAGTTACTTCTTTTGAAATCTATATTTGTTGATTTTTAATTTAAGATGAAGTGTGTCTGTAGGCTTCATGTATGTTATTTCCGTTCTGAATGTATCTTCTGTTGTGATGTGAAGCATTGAGTTAAAGAGAACAGTTGTCCCTTTTAAAAAGCTCTTATATTTTCATATTTTGAATGCCATTGACATGACATGCCATTCTATGATTTGTGTGACAGTGTTCATTTGGTTTTGTTCTGATTGAACGTAAAATAAAAGCATTTTTTTTTCTCCATAGCAATAACATTATAAAACAACAGTTGCAAAGTTAGTTTGCACCTACGCTGCAAATACTGTAAAGGAGTACAAATCCAATAAAGGTCGACCTCCTTTTGGTTTAGATTTGTGAACATATCCAGAATGACAGTTGCAGTAAAGCACAACTGACCTGTGAAAACTCTATTTCTAATACTGGATAATACCAGAAGGTTATTGTCATCCAGAGGAATGGTTTTGAGCCCAGCACTGCTGCTACAGCTCACACAAACATGTACAAGTGTGGAAACCTTTTTTCCCTCTCTGCTAAAATCCCACACCTTCTATGACATCAGTGTTGTGAAGCCTGGATGGAAGAGGGTGCCAAGATGGCAGGCAGGATTCACAAAAAGGTGAAGGTTGGCCAACAAAACTTCAAAAAGGCAAAAATGGAATACAAAAACCATGGACAACATGTGACAGCCCCATCACTATTGTAGGAATTAAGGATGCTATTAACACATTTTTATTGAACAAATCTGGGTATTTTCATAGCTGGATGTCATTTCTCTGAGCCAGCTAGCAGATTAAACTCTCTCTCTACTAGGTAAAGCTCAAATCCATAACGCAGTCAGGCTTTCAATGACGTAATCTTGTAGCTGCTTCTGGTCTTAAACTTCCAAATGTGAAGGCCTACAATCGTTGTCAAATGCAACTTATCTGTGGACACTCATTGTTCCGTCAGTCGCAAACAAATATGAAACTATAACTCACTTATTCTAGAACTGTACCTTCAGTCAAACCTTTTGATGTGACCTTGATTACTTTATAAACAGTAATATACAGTAAATATACCAATGAAATGAAAATGTTTGTCAATGGAATTTCTTCATTAGCAAAATCCCATATATGCTCTCAACCTAGCAGTGACTTTACTCTCATCAAGTCTTACCTAAACTCTTACCTGCGGACAAACTCCAAAGCTGTGAAAACAAGAGTCTTATGTACTGAATGTCATTTGTAATTTTTGTTTTGTTTTGCTGTACTTATTTCCTTTTACTAGATCAATTATTTGTGTACTACCTCAAGCCCACAAACCCTAGTTACTATTTTTGGAATGGTAACCTGTTGTGAGTTCCATTTTGTAAATGTGTTGTTAAAATTCCAATTTAATTGTTTAAATTTAAAATATAAATGGATCACAGCAGAACTGAGGGAGGCCTCCTCTCCTGAGAACTTGCTAAGAAGAGGGAGGTCATCCTGGTGAGTTACAAAGAATGTATTTGTCTAATATAATAATGGCAATTAAATGCTTATTTGCTATCTTTCCGATTAGAGGAGAGGATCAATGCCATTCTCATGTTTGTTTGGTAAATATCAAGTTGGAGCCGGCAGCCAGTTAGCTTAGCTTAGCCCTAACACCAAGACTAGAAACAGCTTGCCTGGCACTGTCTAAATGTAACAAAATTGTGCCTAGCCAAGGCATTACGGTAATACGTGTGCTTGAAAGGTGCTGGCAGATTCTGTTACCTTCAGACAGAGCTAGGCTAGCTGTTTCCAGTTTTTATGCTGAGCTAAGCTAACATGAAAGTGGTATTCTCATCTAGCTAAAACTCAGCAAGACGGCAAACGTATTTTCCAAAATATCTTTATCTTCTTTTCTCTTAGATGTTGGGTACAGAGTCTGGAGCCTATGAAGAGGGCCAAATATCACAGTATGTCTCAAACTGGTGATGTGAGCATGGAGCCTCTGAAATGGCCAATAGCTCCAGATGGCTACATCCCCAACTCTGTCATCCGAAACTGGAGGAAGAAGAGAAAGGATCTTAACAATGTGTACTGTTTTGATGACTTTTATAGTTCTCATCAGGTGAATAAATGCACAGCAAATGATGAGGAACATGTGAGCACAAGAGTTTTCTGGATCATACAAGATGATGAGGAAGAGGAAGAAAAGACAGATGATGTGAAATGGAGAACGGGCGAAAAGGAAGATGAGAAAAATGAGAAAGCCAAGAAGGAAAAAACAAAGGTGCAGGAAAAGGAAAGGGTGGATGAGAAGAAAGAGAAGGAAGAACACAAGATGGAAAGATATGTCCTGACGCAGATAAACACTAACACTACTCTGCAGAACCAGCTGAAAACATTTGATGACGGACAAATGAATTTGGAGCCTCAAAGGCAAGAAGTCCACTCAACATTTAATCCAAGAAAGACTGTGAACTTCCTGTAAGTGTTAAAACTGAATGATGGTTTCCTATTATTCAGAACTTCTTATGCAAGTTATACCTCCCCATAACAACTGTGAAAGTATGTAAAATGTGTATGTTTTTTTTCTAGACCAACCATCTGTCCTAAACATGGACCTAAACAACTCAGAGAGCAAACAAAGCTTCATGAAACCATCACACCTCCCCTCCAGTCGGGCACAGAGAGATACTCTGTGTCCGATAAACAAAGAACATCCAGTTTAATTCCTAAAGGTACTAGCAAATGATGTTGATGTGGCATTTGAGGTGGTTATTCTTTTTGCCTGCAGTAGTGAACATTTATATTTTTCATTTTGGAAAAATGTTTCAATTTCAATAGAGTGGCCGGAGCCTCCATTGGAAAGTCCTGTGGTGTCTGTAGATGCTGTCATCCCAAAGCAAGGTAACTTTCATCAAGACTACATACTGTATATATTCATTCAATGCATGAAGACATTGAGCCTCATGCAAGTACGGACAACATTTTTCTTAATTGGTAAATCCAAGTGTTTTAAGAGAACTTATTGAACAGTTTTCCCTCTGGTACGAACAAAATTCATGAGTGGTCCAGACCTGCTGTATGAGTCATTGTTTCGCTTGAGAATGATAAAACCTTAATCTGAATGAAATTGTAGTTTAAATGTGTAACCAAAATTAACTAAAATAAAACAATATAAAAAGATCTAATGTAAAATGAATAATCAGTGTGACCGGACAATGTAACATCACTGACCTACTGTAAAATGAGATGTATTGTCACGTCCAATTTGGGACAGATTTTCGTGTCTCACACAGGGAAATCAATATCTACAGTAGCACCATCATCAGGCCAAATTCCTAATTTCTCCAGTGCTGTGCTTTGATTTATGACCAAATAGTCACAAAACTAATGACATCCCAAATGGCTACCGCCGTTCTTTGTGCAATGCTAGCACTTGGGTCAAGGCAAAGCACGGCCTCACATAATCATTTGCATGACAGGTTTGCGCATTTAACCCTTGTGTTGTCCTTCGGGTCCCAGTGACCCGAAGGACAACACAAGGAGTACTTCCGTTTACTTTGTTGAGAATTGCTCTCTAAACCCTGTTTCTTGTAAAGTAAGTAAGTAAAGTTTATTTCTAGAACACATTTAAACACAGTTTAAGCTGACCAAAATGCTGTACAAACAAGAACTAAGGTGCTGTATTAACCCTTGTTTAGAGAGCAATTCTCAACAAAGTAAACGGAAGTACATAATCCTTGTGTTGTCCTTCGGGTCACTGGGACCCGAAGGGCAACACAAGGGTTAAGTGATTTTGCGGAATGGTGGTGACACTTGTAAAAGCAAACATCGCAGAAAGAGGAGGTGATGAGATGTTTAGGACAAGAATACGAAAATGTTCTTGCCTGAGGCCCATTGTTCTTACAGTATTTAAATCGCCACTCATGAAATTTCACATTCTTTGCATTACGTGTACCTTTCCATACTCCTAGAACCCAGAACCTCGTGCATACCACCTACAAAGCCCGAAAACATGACTCCTTATCCCCTGAAGGCTCCTCCTTCAACCCCAGAGGATCATCAACCCCAACTAGACCTTTGGCCTCCTAAATGCTCGCCAATGAAGCGAGAGATAAAGAGAGATAAAGGGTTCCTCCTGTCTTCGACCAAATATAACAACATCAGAGACCAACTACAGGTAACCCTTGATCAAAAAGTCTTGAAGCTTTATAAAAAATTGAAAGCTGGCACCAAGAACTCGTCACGCCTTGGAAAACACTCCACCATTACTGAGCACCCAGCTACTTCTAAGGCTATGCAGGCTCGCAAAGGCTTCTGTCCTCCTGCTGATTCTAAGGCTATACACACTCTCCAAGACTTCTGTTCTCCATGGGTAGCACAGTTGGCCGCTAGAGAGCATCCAGTCAAGTCTTCCAATGCCAGACAACTTGCGGCAACCATCCCAGCAACAGGACATCAGAGATTGGTGCAAAAGATCCAGATGAAAGACACTCTAGAACCAGCATCCTTTCACTTCCACCATGTGATCCCAATGTACTCCCAACAGAGCTTCTTTACTTTGAATCCATCTGGGACGACCCAGTACGGAAGGCTGCAGTTTCACTGGATAAGGGGACATGATATAGGTGGCTTTGTTCCATCTTTATAGATCGACTTAGCAACTGGCCAGCTCTTGAATTATTTCATAATGAGGTATCTGGCTGAACAATAAAATCATCTGTTGCATTAATACAATAATTTAGGTTCAAACTATGGTAATGGTGATGTTAGTTGGTTGGTCTTTGGTCCAGACTAACATTTCTCAACAAATTTTGTACAAACATTCATGATCCCAAGAAAATGAACCCTACTAAATTTAGACATAGGCCTACCCTTACTTTTCCTCATGACCATGTCACAACTGTCCAGTCACCATCAATTCATGTCATTGGTTCCTAGGCATTGTATCCTAATAATTTTGGTGACACCTAGCGCCACCAGCAGGTTGACATTTGTGGTTGAAATGTCTCAAAAACTATCGGATGCTTTGCAATTTCATTCATGTCCCCCCAAATTAATTTTAACAACTTTCTTAATTGCCTGTTGATTCTTTTAGTCGTTAGTTTGTTGTAAGTATGAACTGATATTTTGTGGTGTTAATCAACTGCAACAAGTGTCTGAGCTGTCTGTTGATATATGATTAATAACAATACATAGGACAAAAAACATGGACAGATATAACACAGCTTTATTGACATTTGTTTCTTGACATCAGCGGTTTCATTTGACACGATGTTTACATAGCTGGCAAAACAAAAACTCGTAAATATTGTAACAATGGGTATTGTGAAGTACTAAGAATTCTAAATACAGAAACATTCTACGTTAATTCATACAGAAATTAAAGCTGAAAAACAAATATAACATTGCCTCAGGAGGTTTAAATTAAGTATAATATTCAATAAAGAGCTATAAAAATAAAAAGAAGTACAATATGGCAATACGCTAACTGTACAGTTGGTAAACTGAAGCAGAATGAAGGAAGAGAGAAAAACAATATGATAAATATATGCAGAAATGATACATTTACTGAGATGGCACTTTGATAGAAACTAAGGCAAGTCATTAAGGTGAACAAGTTTGGAAATCTGTTGCTTTTGGAAGCACTTCAGTTTTTGATATGTGGAGTACATCATTTTATATGACAACAGTACAGCGAAAACAAATGTTCATTTCTTTGTTAATTTCATAAAAACAAACATTTTGAATAGCTGTGGATGAACCATACAGACGTGCATTGCATTCACAAAAGTATCTATTCTCGTAATAATGACTTAGTCTCATAATTAGGACAAAAGGAAAACGGAAACGGTCTAATAATTACAAGAAAAATGTACCGCAAGTATGAGGCCCATATCTCGTAATTACGAGATACCAATGTCATAATTAGGAGATATGGATGTTGTCATTATGATACTAAGTCAAAATTACAAGTCATAATTACGAGAATAGTTTCCCATGAGGACAAGATCTTCATCTCGTAATTACAAGAAAACTATGTTATAATTCTGAGATGCTGAAGCTAGAATTATGCAATAAGGCATTTCATTTTTGTTTTGTTTGTTGAATGAAACCGTGCTTTAGTAGAACTACACCACAACATACTATCTGAATGAATGAGACCGTAATGGCCTGTCAGTCAGTGTAATGAGTGTAGCAATACAGCTGTAAAAACACTGTTGGTGATGGTTTATAAAAAATAATCAGTAATATTTCTCAGTTTAAGTTAAATAACATTTGTTTGCATCTCTAGCACAACAATAATTCAACCTATAGCCAGTATATGAAAACCAATGAGTAAGTTTGCTGCTGTGCTCTTTTTTTTTTACATTTTAAGCAGTCGATTATACTACTGTATATCCACAACTGTATTTAAAAATCACAAGCTCACAGTTGATGCTTAACGTGATGCTGCAAGCCATTCTGTAGTGATATCGCATTACAGATGCAATGGACCTTTTCACGGCAGACATTTTGACTTGTCATAATATTAAAAGCAAAGCTGAAATTGATAATCTTAACGATGGCTCAATTCCATCAAGTGTCCCAGTAAGCTGTTTCAGTGACTCAGCATGCACAATACCAGGGCCTCTCCTAAGTGGAATGCAGCCATCAGTAATGGTTTGGAATACACCTGTGCTTTTACTACTATGACATGTCAACATGTCTGCTGTGAAAAAGGTCTATATCAGCAAAGCATGAACAGGACAAGCTGTTGCTATACAAAAGAATATCTGAGCTGAAAACTAAAAACAGATGCCGGGACTGCTCCAGTGTTAAACAATTAATCTCCAGTCATGCAGTGGGACTGCACTTCATGTTAGGTTCAGTACAAAGCAGCTGCACCCCGCTGGCTGGGCCACAGGTGGGGTAAACAAAAAAGTCTCCAGCTTCTCATCATGTATAATAAATATATTCTCTCTCTGTAACATACTCTTAAAAGCGGTGAACCTCCTCAGTTGAAAATGTTCCATTTCAACATGAGCTGAATGAAGAAGTGAAATTATTTTTCAGGAGGCCAATATGATAAAACACCACTCAATCTGAGACCTACTGTACAGTACACTTTATTATTTCCATAGAAGAGGTCTGATCAAGAACTTGTGGTCAGGGAGAAGAGAGAGATTAATAGAGATTATGATTGGCATTTCGTAACTCTTCACACCTCAACAAGACCTATTTCACTGTAGTGTTGGCTGCTCTGAACCACAAAATGTGAACACATGCTCTGAAACTCATCTTTGGTTCCATCAAAAGTCAGCTTTTCCAAGTGACAATGCAGCTAAGAGCTGAGAGAAGAACTCTGGGTTAACTCCTCTTTTTACCTGCTTGTGGGGAACAATAATAGAGGCTGATGAAACATCCTTGGTTGTGAGGGAAATTTTTTGAGAATGATGAATTTTAGTGGAATCCCATTTACTGATACCGCTACTATACTGACATGCTTTAAAAAAGAAAAAAGCGGTTTCACCATGAGGACATCAGTCAGTGATGGTACTGGAAGTGCTGATGACAATATTTAAAGGCCATTTTGTAATCCCAGTAAGCTGTTTCTACCAAACTGA